>NC_047676.1:49148858-49448858 GCF_011762505.2 Arvicanthis niloticus | reverse complement strand
ACTTTCATTGCTTTTCAGAGAATCTGAGATTCAGCAATTCATGTGGAGATCAGAAAATTTCAAATCTTCCACATATGAAAACAAAGAAGCTCCTTTTAATTCTTGGATTTAAAAACTGTTTATTGGGGCCGCACACCTTTAATCCCAGCACTTGGGAGGCAGAGGCAGGCGGATTTCTGAGTTCGAGGCCAGCCTGGTCTACAGAGTGAGTTCCAGGACAGCCAAGGCTATACAGAGAAACCCTGTCTTGAAAAACCAAAAAAAAAAAAAAAAAAAAAAAAAAAAAAAACCCTGTTTACAATCTCATTGTAATTTATATTCTTAGTTGTTATAATCCTTTTAAAATAATAAAACTATCACAAGAAGTGATGAGTTTCAAACTTTTAACTCTTGATTGGCAACATTATAATAAATCATGAAAAATAGAAAATCAGACATACCATGATAAGACTTTTAATTTTACACACAGCTCATATTATATTTAGGTAAATAAGGATTTTTAAGGATTCATTAAAATAAAACCATTCATTTGAACTCAAATCAATTGGCTAAAGGTTAGAACACTTACTTTCGATTTTAGTACAAACAATAATTAAAGTTCACTTAGAAGAATGCTAGTAAACATAATCTGGAATGTCCCTGATTTGATTGACAAGCCTTTGAATTATGTGATATTTATATACTGGATACAAATTGTACATATATTACACAATTATTTCTTCACACTATAAAAAAGCATCAAAATTTAAAAGTCATTAAAAATGTAATGATCAATAAAATTTATTCATTTCACAATTTCAGTCCATATTCATTTCATTCAGAATATTTTTCCTGATAATCAAAATTTATTACATATTAAAAATAACACCGTATTTATGTACAAATAAATTAATTTTCCCAATAAGAGATAATCTTTCTTTAAGAAGATTTCCTACATATTCACAGTACTTAATATCACAGAACACCCATATTTGGCCTAACTGTCTCTGGATGTTAGCATTACAAGAAGGAAGCTCATTGTGTCTGATAAGGTGATTGAGTTTTGTCCAAATGTCTTCCAGAGTCTGGTTGTTGCAAACACTGTATTCTAAAGTCCATCTTGCTCTATGAAGGGAGTGCAAATGTAGTGTCTTTAAAGTAGCTTGCAATTTTCTAGACAAAGGAAAAATCTTTTTTGGACAATGTTTGCTGGCAAGTGAAACACTCCAGGATCTTTTCTTGAGCTGTTTTTCTTTTCCTGAATTCTTATCCAAATTTGCTGAATTAGTCTGTTCCTTCAGTGTGTGTGACTGGATGAAGTGCTGCATTTCTGAGCTAGGTTGAAACTCCAAAAGATCTACTGTGCAATCATAGCTCTGTGATTTCACACTAGGTTCTGAAATGTCTAAGTACTGCTTCACGTTCTCAGCAGCCTCTTCAGAAATTACTGGTGGTAATTTTTTAGGCTTGAGTGGAAGTTTGGACTCATTGTGTGGGAACCAAGGAATAAATCTTGATAGCGGGTGAATAGGAAAGTCTTGAATTACATTTTCTGCAATCTTTGCCAGCAGTCTGGGATCATTTTCATATGGTCGATAATGTAATATTACTTCAGTAGTCATTCTGCAGCAATCCATTAACTCTTAATGAAGAGCAAATTTCTTAGCTGAATTCTTCAGAGCTAGAATGTAATTTATTATTACAAAATTGTCTTTCTTGTCAAATCAGAAGAAACAGGACCTAAAGTAGAAGTATTGCAAAAAATAAGATTTGGTAGGGACAGCCTGTATATGATAGGCAGGGAGACGGAGAAACCAAAATCCATTTCCCAGATGGTACTTTAACTAAGTGCTATGGCAGATGTGACTCACACACTTGAGAACTTTTTCTCACAACAGGAAGGTATCTGACTGAGATTGGGATGAAGATTATACCTACCTGAAAATGTTGATAGTCAACATGTTTGACTAAATGGATATATAGGATTTTGAAATATTATCATTAACATGATTGTATTCACAGTCTTAAAGCCATGAGAGAAACAAAAATTTGGTAATTCTTCCACATAATGCAATATTTCAAACTGGGGGGAGGGGGAGATGGAGAGATGGCTCAGTGGTTAAGAACACTTCCAGAGGACTCTGGCTCACTTCCCTGAACCCACAAGATGGTTCATGACCATCCATTACACCAGCTGACAGTCTCTTCTGGCCTTCATGGGACACACACAGAGACACACACGGTATACATACAGAAATACATTGTACAGACAAACATGTAGGCAAAACATCCATATAAATAGAAGTTGTCGTCTAAAAAAGTTTTTAAAAAATTGTGATTTTAAAATTAAGAAAAATGAAATTCTTAGGTTTCTTTTTGTTTTGTTTTAGTTTGAGCCAGGGTTTTACCATGAAACTCTGGCTGTCCTGACTCATTATAGAGACTAGGATCTACCTGCTTCTGCTTCCCCTCTGCTGGGATTAAAAAGGAGCACGACCTTGCCCTGCTCAAAATTACTAGCTTAAAAAAAATATTTTCATTTCAAGAAAAACAAATGGGAGTGAGGATGTAGCTCAGTCAGTAGAGTGCTTGCCTAGCACGCACAAAGCCCTGGGTTCAAATCCCAGCATCCCATAAATTGGGTATAGTGGTATACATCTGTGATCTGAGCATCTGGAAGGTGGAGGGAAGGGGACCAGGAACGCTAGGTCATTTTCAGCTACACTGAGAGTTTGAGGTCAATTCAATAGGCTTCTTGTGTTTCTAAAAATAAAGAATAATAACAATCAAAACTTCCCACCACTGGAATTTTTGGTAGTTTCTAAGTTGTGTGAAATCACACTTAGCAACTCATGTAATTGTTTTAAGTATGTTTAAGTATGATTTCATATAGAAATCATCACAATCTATGAAAAGGCCGTTTCGTTTGCCAGGAGGAAAGAATATCTTAGATGAGGCAGGCCTTGTTGAACTATTGCCTTAATCTCTTACTAGATATGTTATCTTGGAAAAGTTGCTAGACCTTAAAAGATAAGTAGTACTATCTAGCCCACACACTAGATATAATATTGAGATAATGAATATACAGTAAGTTCCTTTCAAATACATATAACCTATTGTAGTCTAGATCACGTGGAAGCCTACAGGTCTCCTATTGCTCAATGTTGCAAACTTTCTTAGTTCCACATTCAGAGACAGTCGTATTAACTGCAGAAATCAAAACATGATTGTGTGTTATCAATAGAACTGGTGAGCTTCTGGAATGTAAGATGTGTACGTAGCTCACAGAGAATGGGAAAGGAATATCGAGTACATCAAAAGGGATGCCTTGAAGAAGGTAAGTGCAGTTCCATCCAGTTCATATGTCTTGTAAGCATTTCTCCCCATCAGTGCAAGCCACTGTTAATAACTGCACATCCCAAAAGGAAAAAAAGTGCATCGTGGCAGTAGCAAACACAAAATAAGGCTGAAAATATTTTTAAATAAAAGGTTATTGAAGGAAAATCTGACTTCCTAGCTTTTTTTTTTTTTTTTTTTGGTCAAATTAAATCATTAAAACTGCCTGCCACGTATAGAAAATTAAAGTTGATAAGATATTTTAGACAAGTTTCCCACAAACATGATGCTACAGTGTGAATTAATTTGCAGTATATTTCAACAAATGTAAGAAGTATTAGATGTAGTTCCATTTATTTCAAATCCTTGGCATTATTGTGCTACACTATCTACAGACAAGCTCAAACCTGGTAACTTCATCCCTGCGACATGGACAGATAAAGGAGTAATTTTTCGAAAAAAAAAAAAAAATTAAATGCCAGCTGAAATTTATGCTGGTTCACAGAGATCTGCGGCAGGGTCGAGGCGTAAGCTTCTGCGGATAAAATGTGGTCGCTGCGGTAGCAGAGACCTCAGAGCTTAGGTTTACATTTCATTACAGGAGGAGCAGGAAGGCGAGTGCCGGGTTTAGGGACAAGGCCTACGATCCTTCAAATAGTGAGGGTACAGGCAAATAACAGAGAAAAGAGACTCAGGTTAGCAATAGTTTACCTTTTAGCGCCAGCAGGTGCTCCTGTTTGGGGGGATTCACTTCCATCTTGACGGGCACTTCTGATCTCAGCCTACCCAGGCTGAAGTTTCACCAGGTCTGGAAGGAAAGTGCAAAGCACAAGACCCGGAAGATCAGGCTTCAAACGCACGCCCAACTTCTTTCTGCTCTTGAGAACTTAAATTCTCTTTTCATTAAATCCCTTACGGCCCCAGTGGGATCTTTTTACCAAGGCCATTCCTTCAGGATTACACATTTTCCTCAACCACTCAGGTGGACTACAATGATCCACTTCGTGCTGACAATACGCGGCTTCCGAAAAGCTTACACAGCCCGGTTGGGGTGGGGGAGGGAGATACTGTAATGGCATGCTGGGAGTTGTAGTTCCTTTTATACAAATTTCCCGGTGTACGCAGGGGCAGGGCTCATGTAGCTCTCTCCTTTATTCTAATTCGTTTCAGTTCCAGAGAAAAATATTGTTACAAGAATGTCATTTTCACCAGAAAATTTTATTTATGTTCCATACTTAAAAAAATAAATCCTCTCCATTACTCCTTCATGAAAATCAGTGCGCACGCGCAAGCCATACAACCAATGAGTGACGGAAGAGAAAAAGGTCAGAAGAGGCGGAACGGCTCCCCATCTGTCCTGCGCATGCGCGAGGGCGTCATGCGCCGAGGCTTCTGGGTAGGTCGCTCAACCCCCTCCTCTCAGTTAAAGGCTCTACTGCAGCTGTGGCGCTGCTCCTTCCAGGATGGCTGCCCTTGCTGTAAACAAGCCCGGAGCCGGAGTAGACAGTGGCCGGCAGGGCAGCCGGGGGACAGCTGTGGTGAAGGTGAGGGAACTTGCGTGCTCTGTTCTCCACCTGCGGCCTCCCTTCAGTTCGTCCTGGAGACCTGGCCGCGACTGTGCGGCCCAGGCTTGGCCGGGCGGGATGCGCGGCCTCCGGTGGGCGTTACAAGCCTTTCCTGCCCCTCCGCGGTCCTTGCCCAGCGGAGCTGAAGTTGCCTGGTCTTCTAACTCTGCGTGTCAACGTCGTCCGTGGGGCTGTTTGTGAAAAGCATCGCGTGGGCCTGTGAAAGTTGACCTCGATTTGGTCTTTCCCCTAGTCTGTTTCTAGTGATGCCTCAACAGGCATTACTTGACTTAGTTGTATTAAACACTCATTACAATAGACAAGTAGTATAGTAGATGTTCCAGCTCGCTAATACCTACTTAAAAGGCAGATGTTAATTCGCATTTTACATGGGAGGAACCCTAGGTTTAAGTTAATGTAGTATGTGCTAACGGCCCAGAGTTTACTAGTTGTCACCGTCTGCCTTTCAACACTGCACAGCTGCCCCTTGCCTCTGAATAGTAATGAAAACTTGTAAATTCTCCAACTGCAGCACAGTTGGGCTTTAACACTAGATATATGGAGTACTCTCTGGTTAGAAGATTCTACCGTATATTTACTAGCTACATTTACTAAAAAATTAAGTGCAAGTATGTGAAGATCATTTCCCACCCACTGTAACAGATCTATATAACAGATCTGTAATAGGGGAATGTGGTTTAGGGAGTAAATTAGACGACTATCTGTAGCCAAGAGATTAAACAATTCTTTCTGAGTGGGTTGACTTCAGGACATTTTTTAAATTCCCAGAAGTCATTTTAATGTACACTTGGATTTATAACAGTGAACCAAGTCTGGTTGGTACAGTTTAACTCATTAAATGGTCTCTCTCTCTCTCTTTCTCTCTAGCAAAGGGCTGTTTTTGAGGAATTTATGCCTACAATTTATTATCAGTCATTTTTTATTGGTGGTGAATCAGTTAACTTTTTATATTAATGAAATGTAGAGGAGCCCTCATTAAGCATGTTTTGTGTTTGAGATTTAATATTTTGATTTGTGCTTTTGCCAAATGGGAATACCTGCAGAATATTTTGTCATTTTTTTTCCATAATTGGAATATCATGTCATAATTCTCCTTTCTTTTTACTTTATGCATATGATATTCTGCATATATACATATAAACCTTAATAGTTGTAGTTATGGCATATGAATGCACTATAATTTATCTTTCAATTTAGTGTTTATATGGATCTTGTTTTTAATGATTTAATGATGCAGACAGTGCTTTGATTTTGTCTTACGTGGGCTGGGGGTTCGATTCAGTAGTTACCTGACATGTGCAGGATCCTGAGATTTCCCAGCAGCAGAGACAGCAACAGCAAGAAGGAAGAAAACATTGGCATTTTGTCATGTATGTATGATGTAGTTTAGAATAAGTTCCTTAAGTACTGCTAAATTGTGTCCATAGATGCTATTATTACTCAATAAATTTTTTGTTTCAGTCAATGTTTTCCTGTACTTTTATTAATACAAAGCATTAACAACTTTTTGAAAAAATATCTTGATGTAGTTATTCTTTGGACTTTAATGAGTTAGACTGAACTCTTAATATAAGTTTTCTTTATACATTAAGCAGATATTTCATTTGTCTCCTTTTTTCCTGTGAATTATATCACATTTAAGTTTCTTTTGAATTATTAACAGTATGTGAGGTAACTATGAATTACCAGTTAATTATAGTAAAAGATGTTTGCACCTCAATTTCTAAGTCTAACTGTATTAGAGGATCAAGTTTAAAATTGCAATGTGTCTAATGAGATTTCCAGTCTAAATTTTCTACTTTTTAATTTTCTGTTGTGTGTGTTTGGTGGCTTGAATTGTTTTTTAACTTTATTTTGTTGGATTTTATTTTACATAAGCATGTAGGTGCTTTGTATTGGGAGTGTATTGTTCTGCACTCTTGTTCTAATAGGGAAAGACAGGCTGATACATTAAAGAACTGAAGTATTTGGGTCAGACAGGCAGATAGATATTCAGAGTGCATGGAAGCCTGGAGAATAATGTAATCAGTTCAGTTGCAGTGAGAGATTGGTAGGCCAAGAGATATGCTACTTGGGATTTTTTTTTTTTTGGTTTATGAATATAAAAACTTTAAAAAAGTAAATCAGGTAAATGTTTAGATGTTTGATTAGCATAAAGAAGGAATGAAGACCCACCAACCACAGAACCAAGTGGTCCTGTGCTGCCTACACGGGGAGCATAGGGGATTTAGAGGTATGGCAGTGAAGCAAGAGAATGGTAGCCAGTGAAGCCATTCATTGTGATTATTTTTAAAACAACACAAAGAGATAGTTGTAAAACCACTGAAAATGCTATATTGTTATAATTACAGTTTGCAACTCTACATAAAATATTAGCCCATAGACCTGAGAGTCAGAGTGTGCCAGTTCTCAGAGCTTTTCTTTCTCACTGTCTTTCAGTATATCATATACCTGTGATTACAACTAGATAGATAAATACCTCTAAGTCAGAGCTACTTCATCAGTAGGAATAGGAATTGAAATTTAATTTTCAGTTAATTTTTGTTTTTGCCTTTCCATTCATTTTTGTGAAATCTAGAAGATACTTGAAATTCCTTGGAAACTTTCTTACAAGTTTTTTATAGTTTAGAAAAGTGATTGTCATTCCTAAACACATTTTAGATTATTTTGTTGAAATCAATGGTAGTTTAGCTGGATATAGTGGCATCTCCTATAGTAGTCTTTGGGGGCCAGAAGCAGAAACATCACTATAAGTTGGAGGCTGCTTCTAAGGTGCATCCAGAGGTACTCAGTGAAATGTCATTTACGAGAAAATAAAACAAGTTGTAGAGAGATAGGAAGCTGTTGAGAGTACTGACTACTCTTTTTAAGGACTGGGGGTTGATTCCTAGTACCTACGTGGTAGCTTACAACCATCGGTAACTCTAGTTCCAGGAGACCTGATGCCCTTTCTTGACTTCTGTGGGCACTTCGTTAGCATGATGCACCATACATGCAGGCAAAATACCCAAGCACAAAATAAAAATAAATCTCTAAACACCTTTTAAAAAAGAAAATAAAAGCAAAATGAAATGACTGTTAATTTGGGGTTTCAGTAGAATTATAAATTGTTACGTATTCAGTTTTCAGAAGATTAGATTATGTTATAATTATGTTAATTTGCAATGTAAGTATTTCAAGAAGGTTTCACTTTGGCAGGGTCTGTCAAATGGAAATGAGTGAAGATGTGATTTAACATTTTATAACTTGTTTTTTTCCCATGGAGGAGTAAAGTAATGAGGTTGATTCAGTGTACTAGGCCAGTTGTTTTTAAATCTAAAATATTTGAATACTGTTTCAGTAGTTTTTACAGGCCACTTGTTTCTGTTTCACGTACAGGTTCTGGAGTGTGGGGTTTGTGAAGATGTTTTCTCTTTGCAAGGAGATAAAGTTCCTCGACTCCTCCTTTGTGGCCACACAGTCTGTCATGACTGTCTTACTCGCTTGCCTCTGCATGGAAGAGCAATACGTTGCCCATTTGATCGACAAGTAACAGACCTAGGTAGGAAAATTATATGAGGTTAAAGTGAAAAATTACTCAAACACAAATGTCACAGAAAACAGTTTCTTACACTTGACTCTTTATGTTACGTTCCAAAGAGCTTTCAAAATCTGAGATTCTATTAAGGTCAGTGAGATCCTAAATGTGAGCTAGCCCTCTCTTAGTTCTCAGTGGAAATCTGAGACTTCCATATTCTATACCTAATACAAAAAGCTTCAAGAAGTATCAGAAATATATGTTACCTCATTCAAAGAAATGAAGATACTTGATTCATCACAGGTTAAGTCCTACTAATGTTCTGAATACAAAACTTGTTTTTTTTTTAATGAAAGGTAGTCAAAATATAAAGTCATTTGACTCAATATCTTCCCTCCCTCCCTTCCTCCCTCCCTTCCTCCCTCCCTTCCTCCCTCCCTCCCTTCCTCCCTCCCTTCCTCCCTCCCTTCCTCCCTCCCTTCCTTCCTTCCTTTCTTTGAAATAGGGTTTCTCTATATAGCTCTGGCTGTCCTGAAACTTGGTTTGTGGACCAGACTGGCCTTGACTCAGATCTGTCTGTTTCTAGCTCTCCAGTCCTGAATTAAAGGTGTGCACCACCATGGCCTGCTAGGTCCTTGCATGCGTTTACAACTACTTTAGAATTGGTGTTGACATATTTTAAAATTTAAAAGTGTGTGAGTGTGTGTGTGTGTGTGTGTGTGTGTGTGTATGTATGTATGTTTACCCAAATCAAGTTGTCAAGTTTGGCAGAAGATCCCTTTATCCAAGGATCTATCTCACTGGCCCAGATTTAGAAAGTACAACATTAACATTTGAACAGTTATTTCACAGTTTAATGTAAATTCTTAAATTTAATCTGTAAGATGAAAGAATTTTCTCCAAAATAGTTTTTAAGGCTGATTTTGCCCCCAGGTGTTTATCAGTACTTAAGACCAGGGCTGGAGAAAGGAATGAACTGACTCCTGCAAGTTGTCCTCTGACTGCCATACTTGTTCTGTGGCACCTTTATATATATGTGTGTGGATTTGTGTGCGCACACACACGTATCCACACACAGAAAATAGCATAAACTTAAAAAGACTAATGTAGTCATACTATATGTCAAAATTTGAGTAATTTATCCACCTATATAAAAGGAAGCAAGGGTGTCTCTTTTTTTAGGCTTTAAAATACTAAGAAATATGGTGTGACATGTTTTCTTAGGTTATGGCTGTCTTTATTTGCTAGAAAGCTAATGCAAACACTAATGATATGACACAGATAATAATTTTTTTGATATGACACAGATAATAATTTTTTTTGTTATGGAAAAAGTGTTTATTTTGAAATTATTTTAGTTTAGAAATAGAAAACCTCATAGGAAGGTCGAAAGAAACAAAAACACAAAACATCCAGGCAATGTTTTATTCAATGAGGTTGTCACCCTGATTGGTTCACTCATCCCATGAGAAAGGACTCAGCCATCCACAAGAATGTTACTAACAGGGATAGGGATGAGTTTCACAGAGAAGCCAGTGAGTCCCATGATAGCAAATCCGATCTCTGAGGCTGTGGTGACCATCTGCCGTGGTGACCGTCTGCCGTGGTGACCGTCGGGAATTTTTTTCTGTTGGGATTGGTACATCTTTTAACCAGCTGAGTTGAGTCCTTTATAAACTGCCGACTTGGCTCAACAAACTGCATTACCTGATTCATGTTTGTGGTATGGCTGACACAGATAATATTAACCTACTATATAAGCCACAGAGTAATCGTGGTGGAAGAGATGTCTCTGTTTTAAGGTTCATTCACTTGACTTTTATATTCTGTAGTTGAAATAACATACCATTCCTTCACATACAAGTAGACATGTAGAAATGGTAGTGTTTTGCAAATGTATGGTAGACCCTTTGGGAGAGCCCTCTACCTTCTCTGTAATACCAAAGTATGGGAGTATATGACAGGGCAGTTAGTCATGTGTCAGGTTGAAATGAAGAGCGAGTCATACCAACATTAGAGCAGCCAACTGTGGCTTGAGTGAAGATGGTAGTGACTGTACCTTGTGGGTTCATTTAACTGTGATTCATTTGTGGAATATGTTAGTGACTTTCAGTTATTAGCTTCCAATTTTTAAAGGCTTAGTATTTGTATTATAGAAATAATATATTTGTGTGTGTGTGTACATATATATATGGTTTATATACTGCAAATTTTTGAGAAAAATATGAGTAGGTTATTTGCAGTTCCTGCTTCTAGAAGGAAACTGCTCTGACTGTTATCAGTTCCTAATCTGAGCCCTTCTCTGATCCAATCATTTGTTACTTCTGATGAGTAATATTTCTGGCTATATTCTTTTTGTCCCCATGGTAAATTGTACATCCCTATCCTCTAACAATTAGGTGACTATGATGTTTCAATTTAACTATTGAAATGTAAGCAGAAATTAAGTGTCAACTGTCAACTTCTAGATAAAGGCTTTTAAGATTGACGATGATCTGAGGTAAATGTTTGCTTTTGTAACAGTTGAGGTGGTCTACATGATTGGATGCTCAGTCTTCTTGAGCATGCATCGTGGGCAACAGAACTTTCTCATCTGCCCCAACAACACAAGTCTGTGGTTTCTTAAAAACATAAACTTGTAGAGTTTTATTTTTGTTTTACAGCTATAATATTGTTAGGTACTCCTGGGAGTTTTTGTGTTCCTTACATAATGACTGAATTTTTGAAAAATTTTCAAGGCCATATTTTTAAATGGTTGTTCTGAATGCTTAAATGTTTATACATATGGAGTAGATGGACGTCAGTTTGTAAAGTACATGGGACATGTAGAAATAAGGGAGAGACCTTGCAGAGGGGCAGCCAAGCTGAGGAAGGCTTGCTTGAGTGCTCTGTGTAGTGCTAATTGAGAAAAGATGTTACAGAAAAGAGGAGGGATAGACATAGCTTCATTTAAAAAAAACAGAGAATGTTTTTGGTTTGTTTCTAAGGAAAAAAAAAGATGACAAACAGGCGAGGAACCTGGTGACCATGTCAGTGTTATCTTTTACATTTTCATTTTATTAACAAACACTTTCTAGATGGCAGCAATATCAGGTAGCAGTCGTGCTGTGGAAACTTAACAGATGCTAATTGCTGAATGATTTGGCTATTTTTTGTAGGCTCAAAACAGTGGGTGTTTGCATGTGTGTGCATGATTATGTGCATGTACTTATGTGTTCAGTTTTGGATAAAGGAACTGTCTGTTTTTACTCAAACCTTTCTAGAGGCCTGTCTAAGAGGGCTCATTCTCTTGCTTTGTTCTGAAGCTTATGATGAGTCATTTTTTAATTAAAATTATTTTTATTTTATGTATATGGTTACTTTGCCTGCATCTGTATATCACCTAGTATCTTCAGAAGCCAGAAGTTGGTGTTAGGTTCCTCAGAATTAGAATTGCAGGTACTTGTGAAACACCATGTGAGTGTTAGAAGTCAAATCTGGATCCTTTGTAAAAGAAGCTAATGCTCTTAACCACACAAGCATCTATTCAGCCCCCACAATGAGGAATTTATGTAGTCACTGATGTAGCCACAGGTTAAAGAAAGGGTGGGGAATCATTAATTCTTTTAGATACAGTTTACTTAAAGACGAAATTTTTTATGTCCATAATATTTATACAGTAATTTATAAATGTGATTGTAGCTTATTTTTGTGGTCATGAAATAATTGGTTTTCAATAGGTTGTTCCTCCTTACCCCCACTGTGTGTGTGTGTATAACCCAGGGCCTTGCACATGCCATTGAGCCAAACTCACTTCTATGATATCTTTAAAAAGAAATGTGTATGTATACTGTGGATTCAGCCTACGTCCTTGTACATGCTAAGTACATACTCTGCTACTGAGCTAAACTTCTTCCCCCTATAATAACTTTAAAAAGAAATAGAGCAAAACACAGCAGTGTTTTTGCACACTGCTGTAAATGTATTAGTTGGTCAAGTTTTAAAAAAAAAAATCTCTTAATGTATATGTGGCATTTATTGTTGTATATGTATTCATATGTATGACTGTGCATTTCTATCTTCCCGAATGTAGATGGCCTTGCTACTGCTTGCTCCAGAGATCCTGTCTTTACTTTTTAATGCTAGAATTATGAGTCACCATACCCACTTGTGTTTATGTGGATTTGGGGGACCTGAACTCTGACTAAGCCATCTCCCTAGACCCTAGTTTGTGGACCTTTATTTTTTTGGTGTGTGTGTGTGTGTGTGTGTGTGTGTGTGTTTATGTATTGTGCATGCATTCCTGGATTGTTATATATATATATATATATATGTATATATATATATATATTTCGTTACTGTAGGTGGCTGTAAAGTAATATTTGAAAAATATTGAAATACTTGTTTTCATTTATATAGTAAAAGTGAAATAAAGTCTGTAAGGTATTTGTCTACCTGTAGTGCTGAGAAGTTCTTTGGTAATATTAACAAGCCCCTTTCCTGGCAGCTTTTAGATATTATTAGTGACTGAACTATGTGTTATAAATTAATCTTAAGGTATGAGGTAAATTGGGTAAATTTCTATTTTGTTAATTTACTTTTATTTTCATATCTGTTCTAGGAGACTCAGGTGTCTGGGGTTTGAAAAAAAACTTTGCTTTACTGGAGCTTTTAGAACGTTTG
Source organism: Arvicanthis niloticus (assembly GCF_011762505.2). Lineage (NCBI taxonomy): Eukaryota > Metazoa > Chordata > Mammalia > Rodentia > Muridae > Arvicanthis > Arvicanthis niloticus. Next base: position 49,435,778 of record NC_047676.1, on the reverse strand, counting down.
CAAAATGGACATATTGGTCAGTATGGAGCTGCAGAAGAAGCCATTGGGATATCTGGAGAGGTACTGATGGAACTTGTTGAAATTTTTACTACAAGATTTTTTTAATCCTAAAACATTTTCCAATACTTGTACAGTATTACCTTATGTGCTCTATCTATGAGGTTTTAGAAACACAGGTTTTTATTACATTTGAATTCTAAAGTGTCCACTGTTCTCAAAACAAAACAAAACAAAAAAACCAAAAAACCAGAAATTAAATTTGTTGAAGTTCTTTGCCTAGTCTGCTTTATGACAAACTCTTCCCTTATCATAGTTTAGTTATGTATAAGAAAAAACCTTTAAGGTAGGACATTGTAAGAAAGTAAGAGAAATATTTAATCTATATTAGTACAGAAAAATTCAAACTGAACCTTAACAGCAAAGTAAAGCAAACACAGACAAACGTTATGAGAGACCATTCAGTTTAGAGCAGAACTAGTTTAAATGTAACAATGAAGTCTGAGGAAGTGGCTACTATTAAATATTTTCAAAACAATAAGAAAAAAAGTTAAGTGGTTAAAAAAAAAAAGTATGTTATCCTGACAAGCAGATATCTGATCAGTAGTGCCCAGATGATCCATCGACAAGGGACAGCACATTGTTAGCATTTTAAGAAGTGTCTGCACAGCTTATTGAACAAATGAAAGATTGCTGCATAGGAAAATCCTTGAAGTAAGTAACTGTTAATAGTGCTAGTTTTGGACTTTAAAAACTGCATATTTGATTTAAGAAGAGAAAACTTCAACAGATTGATTACAACTTCCCTTTGGTGGTTTCTTTCTATTTAAAATGAATTACAAAGATGATTTTTGAATTGAAGCATTACTCATCTGTAAAATCTTTTCAGGTGTTTCATATGTTGTATCTTTCACCTTTATTTTAAAAACATTGGAATATTATGTACTGTTGATGTCATAAGTTATTTGTAAAGTCTAGAAAACAGAAGATATAAGACTTTAATGGTACAAATACACATTATTATTGCAAAATAAATTGTTTCAATCTTTGGGTCATTTTAAAATTTAATTTGACAATAAATGGTATTATTTTTGTACTATCTATTATTTCAAGAAAAATACACAAACTGTTTCCTTTGCCAATTATTGCTTTCTAATATGCATAAGTTTTCAAAGCATTCCTTATTATCCACAACGTTATTTTACATACTTCCAATGCCTTTTCTAAAGGCTTTGTATGGTTCAGTGTAGAGTACTTGGTTACTATGGAAGAAGCCCTGGGTTTGAGCACCAGGACCACAAACAAACAAAACACTTTTTGACACTTAAAGAAAATTAAAATAATATTTACCAGCTGACATAAAGGGCTTATTCTTTTCTAAATCTATGGTTTTTAGTTCTGATTGTAATCCATTCACCTGTGGAACTATTAGAATGTACTTGTATATATTTGGGAAAAATATAATTCATATCTCAAAATCTATTGAGATCAGAACTTGATATCTTAAGTCAGAGTATCTAGTATTTTCAAAATTTTCATAGCTGCATACCTTAGTATCAGGTTATTTAGACACCATAGTGCTGATTTTCTTTTTATGCATACTCATGGCAAATAACTAAAGTCTGTCTTAAAGACTGTTTCGGTGCTTCCTTCTACTACTTCTGAAAATTTGATGGAAGAGATCTTTGCACTATCTGTGAATCTATAAGATGTTTTTGTATGTAGTTCAATGGCAGCCTGTTTGGCATTTATAAGGTTCTGATTCAACTCAGCACTAGGGGTTAAAAGGCTATTCATAAGAATTTATTTTTGCCTCCAAATCATATCCCGTGTTAATAATCAGTCTCAGAAATGGCTTCTTACCTTACTGAAATAATAAATAGTTTTTAGGTGGATAGGTGGCACATGGCCTTTACACTTACCAGTATATTTTCATTATTATAAAAAATTTGTGTAAGGCCATAGATGTATATTGAATGTTCTGGGTCCAACAGACCAAACGAACATAGGGTTTAAGCATAGTTTAATTAAAGTTGGACTTTGATTGGTTAAATGTCTCTGGGACCAACCAGCTAAGCTGTATCCAGCTGATTTGTTGATTAAGCTGTAGCTGGTTGTTTTCTGTGCCTTCCTTCTGTTTGTAATGCGTTGCTGCATCATGGATTACAGTTTCCAGAACTCCATTTGGCTCTAGAAGCCACATATTTTGAAGACCATTTTGCTTTGCCTACTTGGGTTTTCTTCATTCAATCCCTTCTTTGTTTTTATTTGGAATGATTGACTTAACAGACTTCCTTTTTTAATATCATATATGAGCCTGGTAAGTTAAGTAGAAAAGATTGTGGGATTTTGTAGTTCAAAATTTGCCATGTTTTGATGAGTGAGTTTAGTTTTAAGGCATCACTTTTTTATTTATTAGAGCATCATTCGCTGTGATGAAGATGAAGCTCACGTTGCATCCGTGTATTGCACTGTGTGCGCAACTCACTTGTGCTCAGAGTGTTCTCAAGTTACTCATTCTACAAAGACATTAGCAAAGCATAGGCGCGTGCCTCTAGCTGATAAACCTCATGAGAAAACCATGTGCTGTCAGCACCAGGTGCATGCCATTGAGTTTGTTTGCTTGGAAGAAGGTTGTCAAACTAGTCCACTCATGTGCTGTGTCTGCAAAGAATACGGAAAACACCAAGGTCACAAGGTATGAACTTAATTCAGTTGGATGCTAGTTATTTTACCAGCCTTTCATTTGTTTTCATAGACCTGTTTATTTATTCAAAGACATAAATAAACTTTAACTTTTGAAGAAAGTTAAGTGATTAATGAGTTGGTCTCAGTAGCATGGAAAAAATTGAGGATTTTAATTTCTGAATGATATAATTTCAGAGAGGCTTCATGATTATTTCCAGCAGGAGACAAAAAAATCTTTATATTTGTGTGCATGTGTTTATAATACACAGTACTTGGGCTGGGCAGTGGTGGCGCACGCCTTTAATCCCAGCATTTGGGAGGCAGAGGCAGGCGGATTTCTGAGTTCGAGGCCAGCCTGGTCTACAGAGTGAGTTCCAGGACAGCCAAGGCTATGCAGAGAAACCCTGTCTTGAAAAACCAAAAATAAATAAATAAATAAATAAATAATAATACACAGCACTGCTTTGACAATATAACTCTTATGATATAATTTGGATAATCTTTTGGTTTCTTGTATAGTAATACATGAACTTTGAACTTGTGATTTCTTTGTACTATAGGTGTCTTAAAAAGGAATGAAGATAAGTTAGTACTTTTTGTCTTCTTACATTGTACTTATTTGAAATGTGTTATAAAGCCATGGTGACTGATGTGCCTTCATATTGACAGGGTTTTAAGTAGGTTTTGTAAATCATAATATACAACTATGAATTCTTTCCTATAATTTCATTGTATTTATAGCATTCAGTACTGGAACCAGAAGCTAACCAAATCCGAGCATCAATTTTAGACATGGCTCACTGCATACGGACCTTCACTGAGGAAATCTCAGACTATTCCAGAAAATTAATTGGGATTGTTCAGCACATTGAAGGAGGAGAACAAATAGTGGAAGATGGAATTGGAATGGCTCACACAGAACATGTATGGATTCTTTTCTTCCCTCTTTATCTTCTTAACCTTTTTCATTCTCATCTTTGCATCTTCTAGTAAGTATTGCACAGTTACCGTGTGTTAGTACTACCCTGGACACTGCACATATAAGAGAGTTTCAAGTTTGATAATTGTGTCTTGTGGTAGGGAAAATACACTATACTTGATAGTATATAAGAGGTATAACTCATCATGTAGATGTTTAAATTGAGATTTCAAGGAATTCTGTCAGAGAGAAGAGTGGGTTGAGAGTGTTTGGAGTTTGAGCTGGGTTTGATAAGAAGAAAAATTGAAGCATTAAAGACCAAGTAAATCATTGCAGAACCTATTAGTCATGCAGCAGACTTTAGCACTTCAGCTTCAGAGTAATTGTGAGCCATGAAACTATTGACATAGAAGCAAGATCACATTTACATTCAAAACTGTTGCTGTTAAATATAGAAAGTGAATTGGAGGGAAGTAGCTTGGAAACAGGAAGACCTATTAAGACACAGTTGAGATAATCTAGTTAGAGATGCTTATGTCCTGCAATACTGGAGTAGCAGTAACAAAGAAGAGGGATTTGAGATTTAAAGAATAGTATTAATGTCAGTATTGCTTGGTGGGTAATTTGGTTGGTCAAGAAGTTAGGAGAAGTTGATTGTGAGGATCAGTTTGCTGGTAAAGCATGGCTAGATTCTGGAAATGATTTATAGTTACCAGAATTATAGTTACCAGAATTTGCTAAGACTATTTATTGAGTATAAAAGAGATGTTAAGGATAAATTGTTCTCTCTCTCTCTCTCTCTCTCTCTCTCTCTCTCTAACTTGAATAACTTAGATGAAGTCACTATTTATTGACATAAAGATAATTAGGTTTGGAGATGGGGAAAATTGGGGTTTAGATTCCATTTTGCTTTAGATATGATTTATAAACAGTTAAATATTCAAAGCTCATAGTTAAACAAATGTCTAATGGGGAGATTAAAGTCTATATGGATGTATATGATATTTAAATTTTAATATTTTACATAAAAATATTTAAGGTTTTAATTGTTCTAAGATTTGCTTGTGCTAGGCAGTGGTGGCACATGCCTTTAATCCTAGCACTTGGGAGGCAGAGGCAGGTGGATTTCTGAGTTCAAGGCCTGCCTGGTCTACAGAGTGAGTTTCAAGACAGCCAGGGCTACACAGAGAAATCCTGTCTCGAAAAACAAAAACAAACAAAACAAAAGAAAACAAAAATATTTACTGTGTCTTCATAGGTCCCAGGTACTGCAGAGAATGCCCGATCATGTGTCAGAGCTTACTTTTCTGATTTACATGAGACTCTTTGTCGTCAAGAAGAAATGGCTCTAAGTGTTGTTGATGCCCATGTTCGAGAAAAACTGATTTGGCTTAGGCAGCAACAGGAGGACATGACTATTCTCTTGTCCCAGGTTTCAACAGCCTGTCTCCATTGCGAAAAGACTTTGCAGCAGGTAAGTAATTTAAATGTGGTTAGGCTGTACTTTTAATGTCAGGTATACAGTTATCAGAGATATGATCTTCTCTTTTATTAATTTAGTGACTGGGTTCTATTGAATGTGTTAGTATTGGTCTCAGGACATGGTCTTTAAATTCAAATTGTTCCAAATTAGTGTCTTCCCATCCATATTTTTTTGTCACAAAGCTATTGATTCTAGGACCCTGTAATGTCATTCTCTAATCATGCCATATCTATCTGCACATGTTCTATCTTTCAATGTACAGTGTATTCTTTCAGTGGAAAATTTCCTTCTTCAAGGTCTAACTCAAGTGTTTACTCTTGGGATCTTTAATTCATTATCTAGTTAACATATTTTTTACTTTTTTTAGTAAATGAGATTCAGGGTTGTCCTAACAAAAATGGCACATGTGGGTGATATAGGGATAATTATTGCTTTAGGAATTCTTAAAAAACTGCAATCTATATCTTTACTGATGTGTTGCTAATAATTATGCTTATTTCAGATTATAGTTTAGAACTTTAATCAATTTTTCTTACAAGTCTCACTCTGCAGTCTTGTGAACCTACAAGCTCATTACATTAGCCTTGTTTCTTGTTGAGCCCTTGTTGTATTGACTGATGTGGCTCTAGCTTGTTCTTTATTGCTATGAAAAATACCGACAGAAACCATATTGGTGCTGGAAAGGGGTTTATTTGCCTTACAGGGAACAGTCCATGGTTGAGGGAAGCCAAGGAAAGAAGGTGGAGACAGGAATTGAAGCAGCCACTGTGGAGGAGTGCTACAATGGGGTGGTTTCCCTCGTCTTGCTCAGCTACTTTCCTTATACAGTCCAGGCCCACCCACCATGGACTGGGCCCTCTAACGTCAATCAGTAGTCAAGAAAGTGCCTCACAGACATGCCCACAGACATGCCACAGACCAAACCAGTGAAAGCATTTCCTCATTGAGATTCCTCTTCCTGTGTGTCCAGCTCATACTAAGATTTCTATCATAATATACATGCCATTTATTATGGTGTCCTTCAATTCTAGTGTTACTTTTGTAAATTCTACTGCTAATACTGGGGCTAGAATTGTACAAATATCTGTATTGTTGATTCTAGGTGTGTCCTCTAGATTCATCTTGGGCAGTTTTTAATAGGAAGCAAGAAATGGAAGCCAGAAGGCAGGAAGCAACTTGCTGTGGGTTGCTCTTGTCTTAGGGTTCCTATGAGTATCAGTTCACGGATAAGGAGACCAAGTTTTTGAAAAGCTCAGTTTTAGCTTCATGGAATTTTTCTTACAGGTTAATTTCTTACATGGGCACTGTACACATGCGATGAACAGACAAAAACACAGGCAAAACATTCATACATTTAAAAAAAACCCAGCAACTTTTTTTCCCTATTCTCCTACTTTTTCATTTTATTCTTGATCATGTTGATGGTAAATGTTCTAAATATGAAGTTATTAATAGATGTATGCAAATAAAAAATTGAAAGTTAAAAAAGAAGTTTATGTAGCTAGGTGTGGTAGTACATGCCTTTATCCTAGTGCTAGGGAAGCATAGTTAGGTTGATCTCTGTGAGTTTAAGGCTGGCCTGATCTCCAAATTCCAGATCAGCCAGGACTATACAATGAAATCCTGTCTCAAAATAATAATAAAAAGAAGTATGTGTGTGTGTGTGCATGCATGCATGCATGTATGTATATGTGTGCATCTACGTCTGTACTGTGAAAGTATGTATGTTCAGATGTACATATATAGACCACAGGACAGTCTCAGGTGTCATCTTAAGGAGTGCTGTGTACCTCCTTTTTCATATGGTCTTCCTGAGTCTTAGGGATCTTCCTGTTTCTCACTCCTGTTGTATATGGTCTGAGAGTGATTTACAACAGCCATGTCTTCAGTTTTGAATGAGTGAGTTCATTAATTGTATATCAAATCAAAGTAAAAGAATAAATAGTAAGTGATAGATGATAGGTGGATGATAATGGGTAGATAAAGAGACAGACAGATGGACAGCAAGGAAAATATTAATCAAAACATCTAGTAGAAATTGACTGGGAAATCCTCTTTACGGTAGCCAGCTAGAATCTCTGGTGGATGATTTTTTCAGAGAAATCAAGTGATGGTGAAAATGTAACAGTCTATCCTGGGACTTACATTTAGTAGAAACTGACTGGGGAAGCCCCAGGAAGGCAGCCACCTGGAGTTGTTGATAGACTCCTGGGCAGAACAAAGTGTGTCCCTGGGTGAGAATTCCAAGTAAAAGAACAATTAGCCAGAGGTAGAGATAACATCAGCAAATTATGTGTTCACAGTATTCAGCAGAAATAAACTGTACAAGTTAAGGCAACAGCTGGAGTTCCCGATTGAGCTTTCTCTTCATGGATGAGCTTCCTGTGGTGGAACTTCATACTTACCTCACTGTAGATACTTTTATACCACAGGGTAAACAATAGGAACATGTTTGGAATGATTTGTCTTCAAGCTGTTCCTAAGGACATGATGTGTGCTGGCTAGTTTTATGTCAACTTTACATAGGCTAAAGTCATTTTGGAAGAGGGGATAGCAATTGAGAAAATGCCCAGTACTGGATTGGCTTCTGGGCAACCCTGTGATACATTTTTTAGATTGATGATTGATGTGGGTGGGTCCAGCTCACCTTAGCTAATGCCACCGCTAGGCTGGTAGTCCTGGGTGCTATAACAAAACAGACTCAACAAGTCATGGGGAACAAGCCAGTAAGCAGTACTCCTCAGTAGCCGCTGCATCAGTGCTGGACTGTGATGTGAAACTGGGAGCAGAAATAAACTCTTCCTTTGAAAGTTGCTTTTGGTGTTTTATCACAGCAGTAGGATCCTAACAAAGCCATGATGTTTTCATTCTTGATCGCTTTTGCTGATCCCTTTCTTACTTGTCACAGAGTTAAGGTACCATCCCATTCCTAGACAAAGGGTCTTGGATGACACTTAACATAAACAGACTTGGCTCCCAAGTGTGGAAGCAACCCCAGTTCCTAAGCCAGCCAGTGAGCTCAAACAACACATGACAGTTTACCAATGTAATGTACCTTACAGCTTTCCAGCCCTACAAGCAAGTACCACAGTGCCTAGCTTTTTACATAGGTTCTGGAACTTGACTCTGAGTTCTCATGCTTGTGAGGCAAGCTTTTTACCAAGCTAAGCTCCTAAAATTTAGTTTTAATACTGTAATGTTAAAAGGTCTTTTGTTGAAAGTTGGTAAAAATCTCCAATTTTTTAAAGAAGCACTATGAGAAATACCATCTTGTTTTCTAGGATGATTGCAGAGTTGTCTTGGCAAAACAAGAAATCACAAGATTACTAGAAACACTGCAGAAACAGCAGCAGCAGTTCACAGAAGTTGCAGATCATATTCAGTTGGATGCCAGTATCCCAGTTACTTTTACAAAGGTAACATACTGTCCTTGTTTGTACCTATGCTTTCTGCAATTGTGAGAAGCAGGAAATATAAATCAAAAAGAGTACAAGGAAATTCATGAGTTGTAGAATTTCAAGAAGAACTGTAACCAGTGGGGAATAGAAACAAATGAGACTAAGTCTCTCTTTATTATTTCCTGGAAATTTGGAAATTTGTTTAATTGGAATTGTACCCAAAGCACATTAATTTTACATTTCTAATACATTATTGGTACTATCAGGTATTCAGCTAATAATTCAAATTTCTTAAACTTTTTTCCAAGGTAAAAGAATATTGAGATGATATTACTTAACCTTGAATTTTCTGTGTAGCCTGAACCTCCTTTCTCTAACTTCCAGTTGCTGGTATTTGTGCGTACCACCATGCCTAGCTTCTAACCAAATTTTTAATTGTTTTTGTTTTGAGAGAAAGACTCCAAAGAAGGTTCGTATGTGGTTGAAGTATTGTTATCTTTTTGTAATGGGTTCTAGTGATTAAAGAACAGTGATGAACTCTATTTTGTTTTCTATTTTTAGGAGCAATTAAAAAATAATTTTGTTATATAATTAGGCAAAATGTTTCCATATTTGTTATATAATTAGGCAAAATGTTTCCAAAATGTTTCCATAAGTCAAATCTGCAGTGCAGAGTTCATTCAGGAACACTTCTGTCCCTCATTCCTGATGCTTTTCATTTTGTTCACTATAAAGAACAAAACCATTTAGAGTTTAGTTAATTATCTTTCAAAAACTAGAGACAAATGTTTATGTTTTATATCCTTTCTCCACTTTTAAAGGTGGAATGCTTTTTACTAAAGTGTACTTTTTTGTTTGTTTGTTTTTTTGTTTTTTGTTTTTTTTTTGGTTTTTTGAGACAGGGTTTCTCTGTGTACTCCTCAATGTCCTGGAACTCACTCTGTAGACCAGGCTGGCCTCGAACTCAGGAATCTGCCTGCCTCTGCCTCCCAAGTGCTGGGACTAAAGGCGTGCGCCACCACCACCCAGCTAAAGTGTACATCTTAAAGATCACTTTATAGCAATTGATATGACTTCAATTTTTAGATAAAAGTTTTTTTTAATAAAAATTACCATAATCTAATGTCTAAAACATATAATATAAAGCTTTACCATCTTTTCTATTTCTGTGTTCATGTTTGGTGTGAGAGTGTGTGCAGAAGCCAGACGAGGATATTTCGTACTTTTTTTTTTCTGCAAATGATCCTTTGGTTTGATCCCTTTAGATAGGGCCTCTCACTGAACCTGGAGCTAGACTGGAGGACAGTAAGCCACAGTGGTCTTCCTATTTCTGTCTTCCACAGCACTGGGATTACAGGTGCACACATAGCCATACCCTGAATTTTATGTGGGTGCTAAGTACAAGTTCCTCATATAACCACTCTTACCAGTTACACTGAGCCATTGCCCCAGTCTTGACCTTACCCCTTTTAAAATGATGGTTTAGTGCTGTTAAGATAGAGCTGCAGAAACTTTTATCTTTCAAACCTGAAACACATACTTTAAAGATCTTCTGTTAGATCCCTGCTAACCACCATTTTCCTATCTGTTCTGTGAATTTGAATAGTTTAGAGACCTCATCTAAGTGGAACAATTGTAGCATCTCTCTTCTTTGTGGCAGGCTGTTTTCAAAATTAAGGTAATATCCTGAAAGTTCATGTTCTAGTATGTCAAGACTTGCATTTTTTCCTTAAGACTGATGATTGTTTCTCTGTATGTACACATCACATTTAATTTATCTGGTTATCAACATTAATATTGCTTCTGTTTATTGGTTATTAAGTGTTGCTGTGTTCATGGCTGTACAAATATCTCCTCAATCTTTAATTTAAAATTCTTTTAAAAATATGTATAAGGGTGTTTTGCTTCCGTGTATGTCTGTGCAGCTCATGTATAAAGTATACACATAGGCTAGAAGACAGTGGTGAAGTTACAGGGAGTTGTGAGCCACCATATGTGTACAGGAATTGAACTCAGGTCCTCTGGAAGGGTAGCAAGTCCTCTTAAAAGATGAGATGGGTTGTACATGAGGTTTTTGCTTTTGCCTCATCTGTATTATCTGTAATGCTTTGTGACTACAGTACATATTTATATAACGGTACATAACTTGTGGCTCTGAAGTTGGTATTGTATTGACTTAATCTCTCTCCACCTCCTGTATCTTCAAGCTCCCATTTTCAGGTCTTATGGTGATATACCCCAAAGTGAAATTAGTGGGTCCTGTAGTAAGGGTTTTCAATAAAAATTCTTAATTTTGTTTTTGTTTTGACAAAGGGTCATATGTAGCCCATGCTGGCCTTAAACTTATTATATAACTAAAGATAACATTGAATTAATGATCCTCATGACTCAACATCCTGTGGGTAACAAGCATGTGTCACCACACTAGGTTTATGCAGTGCTGGACATGGAACCAGTAGTCTTGTCCACGCTAGGCAAGCATTCGGCCACAAGCTGTATCCTTAGCCTTATTTTTATGTTATCAGGAATTTTTATGGTATTTTACATACTGTTAACATCAAAATTCTACTGTTGTTTCTCTACATTTTGGGTTAGTGGCCATCTTAATTGGTATAAGATTTTATCTTATTGTGATGATGTTTTGCATTTTTTTTTGTTAATAGTACATTTCTTTCCATATGCTTTCTGGCCATTTGTCATGAGTAGTTTTATCAGATTTTGGTCCATTTTTAAATTGGGTTCAGTTTTCGTTGTTAAGAATTCTTTATGTATCCTGGGTATTTATTAATCCCGTCTGCTTTTTTATTTCTAGATATTTTATTACATCTGGTAAATTTCTTTTTTACTTTATTCATTATGACCTATTATGCACAAGGTTTTACTTTAATGTATATTTACTTATCTTTTCTTGCTTTTGTTGCCTGTGCTTTGGCATCATGCCTAGGAAGTCATTGTCAGTTTCAATGTATAAATGTTTCTTTTGCATCCTCCTAGCTTTATAGCTGGGATTCTTTTCCTTTAACAATTTTGAGTTAATTTTTGTGTGTGATGTTAATTCCTCTACATTGAATCCCCAGTTTATTCAGGACAGGTTTGAAGATCGCCTTTTCTTTGTTGATTCATCTTTGGAACCCTTGGTTCAGACTGACTAATTTGTGATGGTTTATGTTTGGGTGCTGCTCGGTTGGTTTGATTGGCTTGTGTCAGTCCATGATTTTCATTTCTGTAGTTTTGTAAAATATTTTGATGTCAGAAAGTGTGAATTCTCTGACTCCTTAAAATTGTCGTAGCTGTGTTCCTTGAAGTGTTATAGGACTTTTTTCTTTCTTTATTGTAAAAGGTTGTTTTCTTTTAAAAACTTGGCACTTTACAAATACTATAGGATAATTTGGCTCCATGTCATTGGGATTTGGGTAGAACTTAACACTGACACATGGACCATAGTACTTTTTAGATCTGTGAACATGGAATACCTAACACATCTTTGTGAATTTCTTATAGCGATGCTTTTCAATTTTCTGTTTTTTTAAAAAAAATTTTATGGCTATGAATATTTTTGCCTGTATCTATGTATGTGTATCAATCATCATATGTGTGCCTGATGCCCACTGAAGCCTAATGAGGATGTCAGATTCCCCGGAACTAGAGTTACAGACTGTTGTCAACCTCAATTTGGAAGCTGGAAACTGAACCTTGGTTCTCTGCAAGAGCAACAAATGAGCTATTGTGCTAACCTCCTCCTCTGCCTTTTTACAAGTTTTATTTATTTTTATGTTCTGTCATTTTCAGCATACAGTTTTTTCAGGTCTTTAGCTAGGTTTATTATTAAGTTATTACTTTTGATTCTGTTGTAAATGGGACTGCTTTCTTAGATTTTGTTTTGAATTGATATATAAAAATGGAACTCTTTCTGGTCTTCTTACAACTTTTCTAAATTCTAACTTCTAAGTTTTTGAGGAAGAGTGTCTTCAGGGTTTACTACATGAAGATCATGCCATTTATAAAGAGAATTTTACGTGGTTCTTTTTGATTTGTTTATTCTTATGTCTTTCCTTCTTAATTATTCTACTTCAGATTTGTAATCCAGTAGTGTGTGGACTACACCTGTAATAGCATGTTACCTAGACATGGCTAGAAGGGAGCTTTGTCTTTTTCTTACCTTAGAATGTGTTAGCTGTGGGATTTTCATGTGTATGGTTTCTACTACTGGTTCTTAAAATATTTTTTATAAAATTGTAATGAATTTTTAAGTTTTTTTCTGTTGGTATCATCACATGGTTTTTGTCTTTCATTTGTGATACTGAGTTGATGTTGAAAGTCTGTCTCCAGGTGTAAACCCCATAGTCATGGTATGTAATCATTTTAATTGGTTGTTTAATTGGTTGGTTTAATTCAGTTTACTAGAATTTTCTAGCTTATATCTTGTTATATTTGGTAAGGCAAATAGTAATGATGGGCACTGAGTGCGCCTCAACTTATCCATTTATTTGCAATACTAGGAATCAGAGTTGGTCTTGTTCATTGTACGAAAGCTCTTCCACTAGTCCAGCCCCAGTTCTTCTCCTCTTGGTTTTGTACTGGCCTAAGTCCTATGGCTTCTCAGCCAATATCTAGGGTTCTCATTGGGTTTTTCTCTTTACATTATTTTGTTTCTGAGATGTGGTATAGACTACATTTCAGAACTCATATATAGATAAAGGTGATGCTTATGGAACATTATAGCTTAAGTAGAATGTAAAGGACCATCTCATATGTTTCTAAAAATATTAACATTTAAAAAGAAAGTAAGATTCTAAAAGGGGGATTAAAAGCTAGGAAATTTTTCTATCATAAGAGTGAAGAAAATAGTACTAAAAAAAGGAAGCAAAATAATAATTATTTCTAACAACATATAGCATGTAGATATTAAGGATTGTACAGATTTCTATATAAATATAAAACATAATCTGGTAAATGTTTACTTTTTATCATTTTTTTTATTCAGGCCTTATAGCTAGGAATGTATATATGTATTTCATTTTAGAATTCTTTTGTCAACATGAAAAAGTCAGAAATTATCTAAAATTAACAGACTGGTTAAATTGTTCAGAAATTAACCAATATAATTGGTCAGCATATTATTAAAATGGAAAAAAAAGCTTGCCATAATATATAACATGTGAAAAATAATAGTTATATGTATAAAATATTGTTTTTCAAAAGCATATTTGGAAGGTTGAGAGTGAGTCTTTTGTTGCAAGTTAAGGCCCTGAGTTTAGTTCCTACCGGTAGAGAAATAACAACAAAAAGTACATGAAAAGTTGATTTGTTTTATTCTTCTTATCCAATATGGAATGTATCTGGAAAAAATATATGTTAGCATTGTATTATTAGAACATTTTTCTGGAAATTTAACAGCAGCATAATTGATTTATCCCTTTTTTGAGGTTTTGTGTGATATTTATATGTCCATGTATATACATGTGTGTGCATGCACCTGGAGGTCACTGTCAAGTGCCTTATAATTTTTTTGAGACAAAATCTGTCACTCAACATGGATCTCTAGGGATCCACTTGTCTTGGCTTCCTGGTTCCCCTCAGCACTGGGCTTACACCCAGGTATTACTACATACAGCTCTTGTACATGCTGGGGATCTGACCTCAGGTTTTCATGCTTGCATAGCAGGTACATTACTGACATAGCAGATTCTTACAGGCAACTGCTCACCCCATTGTAAGTTTATTAGGACAGTATAAAAATGTTATTAAGAAAAGATACAGTTGAGGATTTAGACAAATAAACTGGGTATATGTATTTCAATTTATATAAGACAATATAAAATTTTTTAAGAACAATTTTTGTTCACGGGGAGAATTTATCTTTATGAGACTGTTCAATTTAGAGCTCACTGATTACAGTGAGTTGAAGAAGGAATACGAGGCATGAAAATCATAAAGGTACCTTAATAACTAAAAAGGAAATTCTAGCATCATGGCCTATGACTGTAATCTTAGTGCCTAAAGTCATGAGTTTGAGGCAAGTGTGGGCTGTATGGCAAGTTTGATGAGACCAGCCTGGGTTTACACATGGGTTGAAAAAAAAAAGAAGAAAAAAGAAAAGAAAAAGCATAAATATTGTTATATTCTGACTTCAAGCTTTTCAAAACCACAGGACAATAGAGTTCATATTGGACCCAAAATGGAGATCCGAGTAGTCACATTAGGATTAGATGGTGCTGGAAAAACTACCATTTTGTTCAAGTTAAAACAAGATGAATTTATGCAGCCTATTCCAACAATTGGTAAGTTTGAATATCAATAGGTAACTGGCTTATAGCTAGCCGGGGTCTCTTTTTCTGGCACTAAGACAGCATTGTTTCAGAGGGGGAAAATGAGATCATGGTTGTAGGGCTGAAAGGTGGTACATGGTGACATAGCAAAAGGACTGTTGATGAGACAATCAGAAGGACTGGAAGCTTAGCGAATCTGACAGTGTTAGGAATGAGGAGGGGCAGTGGTACAGAGCTGGCAGGTGTAGGACTGGTGAAAATGTAGGCAGCTAGCAGCTGTTAAAGGCAGGCATCCCCAAAGACTAGCAGTAGAGTTTGTTTGGCTTCAGTAGTTATTGCTATAAGCAGACAATTGCTAACTCAAAATTATGAATAGAGATTGCTTATGATTAGTGTGTTATTCACTGTTAAATATACATACAATATAAAATAATGTTTTGACAAAATAACAGGTTTTAATGTGGAAACTGTGGAATACAAAAATCTAAAATTCACCATTTGGGATGTGGGTGGAAAGCACAAATTAAGACCATTGTGGAAACATTATTACCTCAACACACAAGGTAAGAGTCAAGAATGATATTCTTTATTAACCTTAAAAATATTCTTAAGATGAGTGTATAAGTACTCTGATTTAATTAGCAAAACTGTTATTTAAATGAATAATGGTGGAATTTGAGAGGGAGGAAGATATGATATAAATGTATTTATTTGAATTGAAAAAAATAACAGAACTGGGATACATACTTTTAGTTTACCCATGATAGGCCATTATTATAGAATAAAAAACATACTTCTCTTGGCTGTTACTGATGTTGAAGTCAATTATCAGTATTCCTATGGGTATGACTGCTGACAGTAAGGAAACATGAAGTTGAATTGTGGAGTACATGTGTACTCTGAGGTCAACATTTAGCCTGCTCTAATTGCCCAATAGCATTACACCCTGATTTATAATCAGTGCGCTCCCAGAGGAACCTATTGAGGCTTTCTTTTGGAGAGCTACCAAACGGCACATATCCCAGTGTTCCATCTAGCCTTTATTCACACCTGGCTCCATTCTACATTTCTGTGCCCCCTCCCATGAAGTATGTACATACACCTACTTTATAATAATGGTGATATTTCTATTTCTTAAGATTATATATTTTTCTACACTACTTTTGTTCTCAAGTTTTTGAGACAGAATCTCAGTATGTAGTCTTACCTGACCTTGAGCTTGCTATGTAGACTAGGTTAGCCTCAAATCATAAAGATCCATCTGTCTCTGCCTCCTGAGTGCTGGGAATAAAGGTTTGCACTACCATACTCAGCAGTTTTATTGTTTTTAACTTTTTAAGTTAGCATACACAGTAATGAGTTTCATTTTGGCATTTTCCATATGTATGCATCATTACACTCCTCTTTCCTCCTAGTGGTTTGCCTCTCCTAAAACAATTCCCACTTCTGCTTTTGTAGAGAACAGGCAGCCTTAAGGGAGATCGTCAGCACATTTTAGGGGGCGGGTTTGGAGGGAGAGGTTTGTTTTTTGGTAGATTCAGTTTTATAAAACCTGTCAGAGGAGGAGAAAGTAATAAACCTGTGAAGCTATGTAAACTCTTCATTAATTAAGTCCTGATGTTAACTAGGTAGCCTGTAAATGAAGATAGACAGAAATGAAGATTTAGCAAGAATAATGAAAGCAATTAATACTTGGTTAATTTACTTAAATTTAATAAATAACTTGAAAATTTCTGTGTACTTTTGTAGCTGTTGTATTTGTTGTTGATAGTAGTCATAGAGACAGAATTAGTGAAGCACACAGTGAACTTGCAAAGTTGTTAACGGAAAAAGAGCTCAGAGATGCCTTACTCCTGATTTTTGCTAACAAACAGGTAATAAATTTTTATATCAGAACATTTATTTAGTAGTTTTGCATATTCCATGTTGTAAGTCGTTTGAAAAGATTTCAAAAATCAGTTTGACAGATATTTGTAAAATTTCTGCTATAGAAAATGTTATCTTGGATATCCTAGAGTATATACATATACTCACACAAATCAAGTAAATACATTGTGTATGTATTCATATTATATCCTATATATAGATAAATTAGGACCTAACTTCAATAATATTAACAGAATTCTGAGACATAAGGAGAGAGCTATTCTAAATTAGGTTGCATCTTAAAGGATGTAAAAGTGGATTTAGGTAGATCAAGAGTTTACGCTGGCCTGGTATATATAGCACTCTCAAAGCTAGCCTGAGCTATGTAGCAAGACCTTGTCTTAAAAGTATGAAAAGCTGGAGCTGGAGCTGAGTGGTAATGTTCCCATGTAACATATGCATGACCTTGGTTTTGATCCCTTGAGTTTATAGTAGGAGATTGGGTCATATGATTGGAGTTTAAATTATGATGGGATTGAACTTATAGATGTCTTTGGGTTTATATGTGAAGGAATACTATTAGGAATAATATTAACAGGAAGAGAAATAGTAGTATGGCTATTTGTAGAAATCACCAAACTAACTTATGTTAAATTCAGGTAAAGGATGAAGAAAACCTAGATTAATGTAGCTGGTCATGTCATAAAGGCCTTCCAGGAATAGAATGAGAAAGTTAATACTTTTTAAATTTTGTAATATTTAAATTTTTTTAATCAATCTACATTCCAAATGTTGACCCCCTTTCTGGCACCCCCTCTTCTTTGCTTCTGAGAGGGTGCTCCCCTACCCACCCTTTCATAGCTATGATTGATTTCATTATTTAACTTCTATATATATATATGTGTATGTGTGTATTCTAACCAAACCATTTTCTTAATTCTTTTAATCTCAGAATAATTACTGAAAATGAATATAGGTTTTGTTTAGGAGTTAACTACAGTGTTATCAGTAGTTTTCTATATAATTAGTAAGAGTTAGAAAAATGATCCCTTGGAAAGATTGATAAAATTCCTACTTTGTCTTTTAGGATGTTGCTGGGGCACTTTCAGTAGAAGAAATCACTGAACTTCTCAGTCTCCACAAACTGTGCTGTGGAAGGAGCTGGTATATTCAGGGCTGTGATGCTCGAAGTGGAATGGGGCTCTATGAAGGGCTGGACTGGCTGTCCCGGCAGCTGGTGGCCGCTGGAGTGTTGGATGTTGCTTGATTAATGCAGCAATTGTTTTAAGCTTACGGTTAACATTTACTTTGCATGTAATGCATTCTAAGAAATTCTACATCTCAAATGTGATAATTAATTTAGTATGTGTATATACGAATCTTGGACTGAGAAATGTACCATTGCTTTTAAAAATTATTCTGTGGCAAATTTAAATGACCCTGTTACATTGGTTAAATAGAAACTTTTTGGATATACACTTTTAAAAGGTACATTAGGCATTGGAAACTTTCAGTTTATATATGACCTGTATATTGGCAGAGAAGTGGTCACAGAGAATGAGTAGAAGGTCCTTTATTTTAGTGAAAAAAACAGCCAGTGGAGTGCCTAACAGAACTTAGGGAGGTGTGGCTTCTTTACCCCACCTTTTTATTCATTTTTGACAGCTGTGTACTAGAATTGAAGCTGTACTGGGGTAATAGGATTGCTTTACTTTCTCATTTAGCATAACATCATTAGTGCTGGGGACCATAAAATATAGAAAATCAGTTTTTTTCCTACAGTTCTCTCTTAAAGCATTCTGCATAACACACAGTGAGAATGTAATGTTATCTAACTGGACCTGGACCATTAGACCAGAATTAAATTAAGAATAATAAAACTGTGAAAGTTGTTTGATCTTCACTCATAAGAACCATTTCCAGGATTGGGCCTAGGTTTATTCCCTAGGCCAAAGCCCTCAATTGGTCCTTTAGTTGTTCAACACATTTACTTAACAGTGCATCCTTTGTAAAGTGTCATAAGTCACATGAAGAACCAGTCACCTTTACATAAACACAGAGATCTAAATAGAAAACTACCTATAACTTAGGAAAGGTTTTTCAAACAGTGAGGAATGCTAATTTCTTTAACATGGTTCCCAAGTTAAGTGCATTTTCTTGTCAATAAAAAGGATCAAGGCTCTTTAGGATACGGTCTCAGTTAAAAGGAAGAACATGTCTAAAGTATAAGAAACTTTAAAAAAAGTTTACATTTATTATGGCAGTGTTGTGAATAAAAGTTAAATTTTGTGTTCTTTAGTTTCTTATTTGTAAAAGATCCTCTTATTATGAAAGCATGATTTCTTATATTTAAGTAGGTAGATTTCTTCTTATTAATGCTCTTACTTTAGGATGAAGTTGAGAGCTAAATCTTAGTATAGTTGTTACAAGGACAGTGATGTCTGACAATAGGACGTGATTTTTAGGTGGCAATGTTCTGGTTCAGTGTTTTCAAATATGCTTTTTTTTTTCTTTTTTTAAAACCTTAGGAAACAGTGCTATAAAAAGCCCATCAAATATTATGGGCAGTATGTAAATAAAAATATAATTTGCCTTTTTCAAGAAAGTAACTGGTCACACTGTTACTAGTTTGTATGCATATGTAATACTTTGTAATTAAGTTATTTAATATTTGACTGATTTTAGTAACTGTGAAAAATAAATATGTTGCATTTATTCTGAGACTTTGAATTGTTTCCGTAGTAGGTAACTGAAAATATGTTGACACTAAAATGTGAACTTGCTTTTCTCAAAAATTATGAATTTTATTATTTCACTAACTTTGTAGTTCATTAAACTATAACTAAGCTAATTTTAAAATTGTGCTTAAATCCGACTGTGATGTTAGATATACTATAGTGTTTATGTGTTACTTTTTCTTGGGTGTGCTCATATTACTGTGCATACTCATATCCTTTGAGGAGTCATTTGTTAAGATTCTAGTTTCTTCAGGGAAATGTCAAACTTGAATTTCTATATTATATCTAATTATTACTGTATGAAATATGTAAAATAGGTATGTCAAGTGTATATAGCTCTGGTCTAATTCAGAAATGATATATAGCCACCAGAAGCCATTATTTGCACTTACATATATGATCAGTATAGAAAGCAATAAAATGTTTAAGTTATAAGGACGACTTCTGTTATTCTAAAACTTGCTTAATAAATCATGTATCTAGTATCATGCTAGTTAACAACTTAAGTCATTATTAAAACTGGGCATAGCTCAATAGTAGAAACACTTGTCTAGCAAGGTTAAAGTTCTGCGTTTGATCCCTAGCACAGGAAAAGTGAAAAACTTTATTATTTGTGCTATGTCTCAAAGAAACTGAAACACATAAGACTGGAGAATGACTTACCTATCATATTTGAGGATTTATTTGATAATGCAAATGTTTAGAAATAAGTTATTCTATATATAGTTAACATACACAAAAGGTTAAAAATAAAACTTGTGAAGGAAAAGCTGAATTGTTGACAAAAACAAGAATGAAAATCCCTGAGTTTTTCAAATATACAAAGTTAATTTAAATTTAACCTTGTTTCACAGGAGAACAAAGAACATTTAAAATGACCATTTACACAGCCCATTACATGTTACTGTAATTACAGTGATTTTTATGGCCTGGAGATATGGCTCAGTTGTAGAGAGCAGGCTTAACAAAACCCTAGATTCCATTTTGGTGAGCTTGAATAACTTGTCTAAATACTAAAAAATATTTAAGTTCTCATTTTACAAGATGGTAACAGTGAAGACTGATGTCCTCCACCTGTATACAGAATCCAGAAGAAAACAGACTAAGTATGAGACTGTGTTGGTAGAATACTTGGTAATATGCACAAGGTTCTGGGTTGAAGCTTCAGCAGTATGCATAAACTGGGCATGATGGTATGTGCCTGTGATCCTATCACTTGGATCACTAGCTACATAGAGACTTTGAGGCCAGACTGGGATACATGAGTTCCTATTTCAAATAAAATGATCTGAAAACAAATTTCATTAGTTGCAAACGATTATTCACTGAAAGTGATATACTTAATGTTTGAGGAGCGAGGCATTACCACTTGATGGCATTATTACTAAAATTTTACATTATGGTTTTAGGACTAGATAAAGCAAGATTAGATAAGTGTAGTTAAGAAATATGGTAAATGTAACAAAGTTATTAATGGAGTAAGCTCAAATTATTTTTAAAAGGAGAGCTCACTTCGCTTGTAAGGCACATTTAGACGGACTTTTCAGTCTTGTAGGTTTCCTTTCCATACAAAATGAAATGCTATTGATCAGTGGTGGAAGCAGGACTCCTAAAGCAGCTCTGCTGAGATGTCCCCTCTAAGTTTCTCAAGGAGGCTGTCTCAGTATCAGTATCAGCCAGTATCAGTTGTTAGCAGTCAGTTATCGCAAAGGGAAGGGAAGAAGAATATCATTACAGACTTTAAACCTGTTTATTTGTTATCTGGCATTATGCACTCCATTATGCCTCTACCTCTCATGCAGGCACAAGCCACTGCAGGCAGGGTTCAGCTACCCTTTCTCTAGTAATCATATCTACTGTCAGATACTAAACTTTATTGTTCTCAATGGTATATTTAAAATTTAATTACATGGGCTGGAGAGATGGCTCAGAGGTTAAGAACACCAACTGCTCTCCAAGAGGTCCTGAGTTCAATTCCCAGCAACCACATGGTGGCTCACAACCATCTGTAATGGGGTCTTATGTCTTCTTCTGGTGTGTCTGAAGACAGCAACAGTATATTCACATACATACAACAAATAAATTTAAAAAAATTTAATTACGCTGTAACTAGATAGTTTAGTTACATTAGGAAAAGCAGATTTTTACTAGTCATTTGACACTTCCATTTGAAAGGATGCATTATTAAGGTATACCTTTTCATCTTTTTTTAAGCATCACTAAAACTAAAAGCATGTTTTTGAAAAAGAATATGTGCTAATCCATTATATAATACCAAATTTGAGTCATAATAATGGAATTTACCAATAAAAGAATGTTATTTGCCTGAATTTAGTGTATTTCAATTTGCCACCCCTCAGAATCACAAATATTCCAATAAAAAAAAAATCAAAGGCAGTTTTTAAAAAATGGCCTTTAAGTAAAAATATAAAAATACAGCGTGGTTTCTTTTAAAACATGATTTACATATTCAGGAAGTTTTAAACTTCCAAATGTGAAACAGTCTTGTGTTATGATAAATCCCCTTTACTTGTCAATGTAACAAAACAGTTTACTTGACAGTGATATTTATGATGCTGACATCCTCGTAAGGCTTATCGGTTTTGGGATTGACTTTAACATTGGAAATCCTCTGTACAACCTCCATTCCTTTAGTCACTCGTCCGAACACGGTATGCTTATTATCAAGCCAAGGCTATATTGGAGAAAAAAAAAAAATGGAAAATTTTGGTAAACTTTAATTTATGAAATCACATCCACTGAGTGAACAAACAAATGAGAATTTAAATTTTACTACATATTTGTAATAAAATGCAATACTTTGACAATGAATACTCGGCTTTAAAAGTTGTTCTTAGTTCATATGGAAAAGATAAAAAGCCTTACACTTATTTTGTGGTATCCCTGGGGCATTAGTCTGCCCACCATAACAGAAAGGTGGTGGTCCCTTGTAATAAAAAGGCATAGAGCTTACAACACCTAGTATAAGTGCCGCCCTATTGTTAAATAGTATTACTTAGGAATTATTAAGAAGGAAAAAAATTGGTTTTTTTTTTTTTAAATTTCAATCTGGTTGCTCAAATCACTAGATGAGAATGATACAAAAATTGTAGTAATTTTTATATTATTTAGGCCAAAGGGTATTGGAAGATAAGTACCCAGTGGTAAGTTCTTTTAAATCATTTGAAAATAAAGACTCCAGATGTTTTCCAAAGGCATGTCACAAGAAAAAGCGAGACTATCTGGAATGGCTTAAGAAGACCGTACTTTGGCATAATTCAGAAGGTGCATGGTGGCTTTGCTACTTAACTTGATTTTTATCCAGTTAAGTGTTTTCTCATTAGAGAACAGGGAGCACCAACACTGAAAGTATGGCGAGTGTTACATTAGACTATAAGCCTGGCAGGTACTTACAAATCCTTTTCCTTTAGTGTTTGGTGTATAATATAGTTTACACTGCATGCCTTTTTTGCTTTTGGAGAACTGTATATAAAAGGAGCTATGTAACCTTATAGTGAGTTTCATCAGATCTGCACTGCAGCTGCTAAGCTGGTAAAAATATGGCTCAGCAATAAGGTTTTGGCCTGGAATGTCATTGATTATGACTTACAGTCTCAGAGACAAAGAAAAAAAAAGTAAAGATTTCATTTTACAATTGGGAAGTTACAATCTTAATTTCTCTAATCAAAGGATGAAGCTAGACATGGTACCACACATCTATAACCCCAGCTGACAGGCTGATGTTGAGGCAGGAGAACTGCAAGTTAAAGGCCAGCTTGGGCTTGGTTTTATATAAGATTTTGTCTTTAAAAAGTAAAAATAAAATGCACTAAATATTCAAAAGATGAGAAAATTGGCCCCAACAGGTGATATAATTTGTTTCAGATTACAAAAAGTTAGTAGTGGCAGAGCAGAGATGAAACTCAAGTACCCTGAACATAAAACCTATTTCCTACTAGACAGAAATAGTTTTTCTAAATTCAGTTGTTACACAGTTTAAAATTTCATCTCTAAATTCTTTTCACCTTCCACCTGGACAGACAGAATAGTATGAGAAGAGAATAATGCAGATACCCAGTCAAACTCACATTCTCAGATGATAAACCATTAACATTTATTTATAGATAATGTATTATACTCACTGTTGGTACTACCGTTATGAAAAACTGGGATCCGTTTGTATTTGATCCAGCATTGGCCATGCTGAGTGTGTACGGTCTGTCATGTCGTAATGTTGAGTGGAATTCATCCTCAAACTCTCCTCCCCAGATGCTTTCTCCCCCCATACCAGTACCTGTTGGATCTCCTGTCTGAATCATGAAGCCCTGGTAACAAAGTATAAAAACAATATCTTTTTATATGTAATCTGGGTATGTGAGTAGAGTTTTTATTTCTCTATCAAGAGAGCTTTGTAGTCAGTGAAATCTTCCACATTCCTTAAAATTATTTCATGACTATATTAACCAAATAATAAGTTTGGATGTTAGATTTCCATTGCTGAATCACTACTTATTCAACTACTGACACAAAAATGCAAATATCTTGTAAAGCATTATTTTTCCTGACAGTCCACAGATTTAGAGTCTCTTGTGTCTTACATGATTGCCTTAATTTAATTTAATTGCTTTAATGCTTGTCCCTTTCCATTCCTCAAATAATCCGGCTTTCCTAGTGGGCCATTTTCCTAACTTCATCAGAGCCTTAGTATATGGTTTTTCATTTTCCATTTTCTGACCTACCAGTAACCAATCACTGTGCAATGCTGTACAAAATTCTTGGACCACGTTCACTCTTCTCAGGCTCTCAGAGGCTGCGTATCATCACTGCTCTCCTGTTTTCCAGATAGCCTTGTTTAGCTCTCCTGTTTTCCAGTAGCCTTGTTTAGCTACTAGGTCAGTATATATATATATCTTGACACATTTGGCTCTTACCATCCATTTCTTTCTTACATTTTAATAAAGTGGTGTGTGTTAAAGAAGGATTCATGAGACATAAGGTCTTGTTATACAGTAACACACTTTGATTTAAATCACACGAGATGTATAACTTACCTTAATTATGCGGTGGAATGTATGCCCATTATAATAACCATTTCTGCTGTGAACACAGAAGTTTTCCACAGTCTTGGGACACCTACAGTAAAAATACAAAATTATTGAGTTTTAATTTTTTTATCTGAAGTTCCATTTTTTAAGTATCTCAAGATCTTCTAAACACATCAGGACAGTCTTTGGTAATCTGATCTCAGGACAAATGACAGTAGAAGCACGGGTAGTGTATTTTCACATTCTATCTTTACACGACTGCTTATTTTGATGATAATGGTATTTCAAGGTCATTTAGCAGTTTAAAAATCCAAAGACAGCATCTTAATATACACATATGCAGCCAAGCATGGTGGTACATGCCTTTAATTCCAGCACACAGGAGGCAGAGGCAGGAAAAATTCTGCGAGTTCAAGGCCAGTCTGGTCTACAAAACAAGTTCCAGGACAGTCAGGACTACACAGAAAAACCCTGTCTCATCTCAAAAACAAAAACAAATGAAAAAAGATACATACATAGTAATATTTACTTCTGGGAAAAATAATTTCCATATAAAAACAATGTTACACTTATTCATAGAAATGGCATCTTCTAAGTTTAATCAACTTTAAGTGACAATCACTCACTAAGAATATGAAATTTAGTCTATTACTAATCTCATAAAATTATTTCATGATTTTTTTTCATTATCACACAATACCTCAGATCTGAGGATAAAAAGGGGAATAAGAGACTCTTGCCTCTAGTACTCATGCAACAGGTTCAAAATGTGTATGTACCAAGCAGTTGAAAAGGGACTGTTCAAGAATCTGTAACTGCTTTGTTCTTTACTTAGTACCAAATTATTATATTGAAAATGAGCACTTTTGATTGAGAGCATTATAAAAGACATCATCTCTTTAGATCTAGGAAAGCCAGAGATAATCATATTCTATTTAGCATCATTAATACTGTAGTTTACAAATATTTTAACTGTATAGAAGACTTTTCAACTGTAGAAATAATTTAAAGTCCTTATGTTGTTCATTGGAATTCACTTTAAAATTGTAGGTGTCTAACAAATTCCAAAAAAGAAAAATTACTATCCTTACCTGAAGAATTTGCTTTGGGAGTAAAGTTGTCTACAAAAAAAGTCCCACAAAAGCTAGTAGGATGTTCAGTTACTGGTACCAGTAGTAGGCACACTTATTATCTTTACAGTTCCCTTTCCCAGTCATTCTTCTGTGTTGTATGGTGCTGACGACTGAACAGGGCCTTGTGCACAGACTGTCCTATCGCTGGCAGCATTCAGAGCCAGCATATTTTGTCCTCACAATAGGCATTAAAACTGATCTCTTTCTCTAGAACAACTTAGGTATCAAAATGTTAAGAATTAAATGTTTTAGCCAAACAAATAATTCAAAATTCATGAAAGTAACAAAATTTAAGTTACACTTCAAATATACACATTGGCACTGGTGTTTGTGTAAGGCAACAAAGGTTGTACGTACTCCACAGGAAAAAGCTTGATGTGAATGTCCCCCATGCTTGTGTGGACAATGGCACTATCTGAAACTCGCTTGGGCCCTTCAGCCTGAGTAGCTGCCATGACTTCTTCTTTAGAAGGTTTCTCGTTAAAAACATCTCTGTCAGAATCTGCACTTTTTGTATCTTCTGGTTCTCGTTTGGTAAACTGAAGAAAGAAAGTTGAATTAAATAACTTACCAAGTAAAAACTTAAAATTAAATTTTACTTTTTTGTTGTTTTTTGTTTTGTTTTTTCCAGACAGGGTTTCTCTGTGTAGCCCTGGCTGTCCTGGAACTCACTCTGTAGACCAGGCTGGCCTCAAACTCAGAAATCCGCCTGCCTCTGCCTCCCAAGTGCTGGGATTAAAGGCGTGCGCCACCACCGCCTGACTAAATTTTACTTTTTAAGGAAATAAAAATTCACAACAGACCTGGCTTAACCTCAGAAAGCAGGAATGTAAAAAGGAACCATGGGCTAGAGAGGGGCATAGTGGGAACAGGTGAGCTTTGACTGTGGAGGGAGAAACTCTTTTATTCACCTAAAAATACATATAAACCTATAAGTGTATGTGTATACATACATAATTCAATGAAGTTATACAATCTGGGCTGTCAGTGCTACCCCAAGAACCACAGACTTACAAAAAACATCTCAGTACCATATACAAGTTGTTTAATCATTGGAGCCCAAGGTATCACCCAGACAATATAAGCCATTGCCACTGCCTATGGCTGAATCTCAGGCTGAAGGTAAGGCTTCATGCACTTTGGACCCAGGACTGAGGATCTGAGCTAGGTCTGAGCCGAAAGCCTCCATCCTAAGGATGAGCTTTCATAGCAGTGGAAGGAGGAAAGCAGCCAAGGATCCCACCTCACTGTGATCCTTAGGATCTACAACAGTGACTGGCATGCATGACACCCTAAGGGTGTCACAGTGGAACACACATCTTGGAGGAGCCAACAGTTGTCTAATTGTACTTAAGGCCCACACAAGAGGAGGGAAATCATATCCAGTACTGGAAGCCCGACTTCCTGGGGTAGGTGGTCATGGATCTTACAGGTAAAGCTTAAATCATCACTTTACTAAACCAGCATAATTTCTAACTGTATTCTAAATACCTATCCTTATAGCTACAGATAAGTATAGCTGTCATTCATTTTCAAAAAAAACAAAACAAAACAAAACAAAAAACCCTTCTCTTTGTAATGATGGAAACCATTACAAAAAACCACCGCCACTGCCACCACCAGCACCACCACCACAAAAATGTAAAGAGCAACTAACTGATCATGTATTGTGCAACTCCGGTGGCTACATCTGCAACATAACTCTTGTACCTATGGCTGGGAGAGCATGGAAGAGGGGGAAGGGGCAGTAAAATTGTAGGAGCCAGAGGCTAGGAAATGTGCTGTAAGATTATGATTCCCAGACATGATAGAAAAGTGTTTACTCATGCTATCTTAAACAGTATGGCTACCTAAACAAGGCCTGAGTAAGTCCAGTACCAACAGACATGCTAACATGGAACAGGGAGATCTCTCAGGTCCTCAGCCTTACAGAACTGCAGGCAACTGAGGAATGCTGAAAGCAAGAGTAGTTTTCCCCAGAGATAAATCCTCTAATTCAATCTGAAATCATATACATGCAAGTAACACTAAAAGGACCAAGTAAACCATATTTATACATTTACATATAAAATATATATGTGTAATATCATATATATGTGTAACAATAACAGGAGACCATACATTTGAGGAGAAAGGAAGGAAGTAATGGGGAGGGTTGGAATAGAAAGGGGAAGAAAATGTAATTGTATTTTAACTGAAGGAAAAAGAGCAATCCACATTAGAGTAGTCATTTTCCAACATAAGATGGGTAAAGCAGTTCAATTATTCTCAAATGGGATACTTTCCTTGGGGTTGAAATTCTCTTGGTTCCACATGTAACAAGGTAATTTGTACTTGTGGTAGTTCATTAGTCTTCTCGTCATAGCCAGACTTGGTGCTCACTTTTCACAAGCAGATGGCCTACATGTAAAACCCATTTCTGCCATTTACTAATTATGTCACTTGGACAAAGTAAAATTTTTTCATTTTCTCACTAATAAATAGGGATTTATGAATATACCATATATATGAATTTATACAATACTTTTATTTCATGATGTTGGATTTAAATGAAGAAGATAAAATTCATCAATATGTTACTTCTTAACATTGTTTAAGGACACAAACATCTGATAACACTGAAAGAAAATTCATAATATTGCCCAGATGCAACTTCTGAATAAAAATTCCTCTTCTTCAAACATTAAAAATGAGCATGTATAATTCAACCATCTGGGGATGGTGAACTGGGAAAAGAAAGCCAAGTAATATCTTAAGAACTAAAATTTTTTATGAAATAGATAAAAACATTAGTATATATCAAGAATTATCTGTGATAATTTTAACTTCATTAGTAGCTAAATCTAAGATCACCTATTTTCATTTAACATAATGAATTTTAAATTATCACTTTTAGAGTTGTAAGAAAAATTCTCATGTTAAAGAATTTATCTATGTTAGGTTAAAAGCTTGACTGGGCTTGGGCAACTGCTATGTCATACATTTATCAATTATGTTGGCTTCAACTCCTCACAGAGGTTTATAATTCAGAGACATCAGATGAGTGAACATGCACAGTACAAGGGGTCAGCCATTTGATTAAACTTTATACACTTAATAGTGAAGCCACAGTAGTCTCTGTTTACTAACCTTAAATCATCAGGAGGAAGAAAGCAGTGTCCTAGATACCCCATTCTCCCAACACAGATTATTGATGTGTAATCCCAAAGCATGTTGCATACAATGAGAGGCATCAGAAGAACACAAGCAGGTGATTATGACAAAATTGATGTTACAAGATTTTGAAGCTGAGCCCATAAGCCGAATTTGAAAGAAAATGTGATTGGATGAAAGATTAAAAATAATAATTACTACAAATAGAATAAGTATGGTCTGGTTAGTGTAATAAATAAAAAGGAAAAAAGGTAAAGCCACAGAAGTGATAAAAGCCAGTTATAGACAACCGAAAGTCCTATTTAGATCTGAGAAAATTGTTTGTAGTGTAAAGAACACAATGCTAGGGCAGAGGACTCTGTACTTTACACTGTCTGCCTGATGGATGTGACTGTTTATAAGTAATTTAGAAGACTGATTTTAGCCCAATCTCAGTATTTTCCTCCCAGTCCTAAGGCCTGATCCCAGGGCTTTATGTATGCCGGGAAAGTAAATGATCACTGAGCAATGATCCCAACAAGTGGCAGATTAATTTTCCAGTGGAGGCAAAGATCCTCAGGAATATATTGATCCACTATAGCACTGTTACAATAAATAAAAAGTCAAGGAAATACAAAAATGTATTCTATATGCACAGAGATATACCTATGTATATAAATCTCTAAAGAAACTGTGAAAAGTGCTGGGAAATTATGTTCAAGTGAAAAGTTTAAAAACAAAACATTTAAAAATCAAAAGTAAAAACTGTTGTAAATACAAGTATGAACATAATTATTACTTCCTATCATCTTAGCACAAATAGCAATAGAAGCCAGATTGGAAAAATTCTAAGCATAAAGGGAAAGAATGCAAAAATACTTAGAAATAAATTCTTAGTTTAAAATTCTACAATATCGATGTGGTAGGCTGGTGTTTCAGGTGTTTAGGAAGTTTGCTATCATTGCTAACATTCTCTAAGAAATTAAAACTAAAGCAAGGCTGGAAAAAACACTAATGTAATGGCCATCTCCAAGACTATTACATACCATATAAAATCGATTCTTTTTGAAAGATGTACAGACTATTGTTGGGTCTGCTTGAATATTCTGAAGAACAGGGTTTTCCGAAGCTTTCATCTCTATGGTAGCTGCAGCTCGATGCTTTTTGGCTATTCCCTGAAACAAAGCCAGCTGCATCACTCTAATGTTCTCTTGCTTGCCTAAGATCCGCACACATCTGAAAAATACAAAACTAGTTAATCTAACACAACTGCCAGAATTAGCCTGAGAAGAGAGCTCAGTGGATAAGCTGATCTGCAGGCCTGAGGAATGGAATTTGGATGTTTAGTAGGCACATTAAAACCAGGTAGACCTACCATAGTCCCAGTGCTTTTGACAGGCTCCATAGGGCAAACTGGCTAGCTAGATGAGGCAAAAAAATTGCTCAATGTCAACCTCTGACCACCTGCATATACGTGCAGACACACCTGTACAAATGCACTTGTACTATAAACATGCAAGAAAAAAGACCCAGACAGAACTCCAGTCATGACAGCCTGACACATGAAAAGTAAAAATCAACTGTCCTGGATTAGGGATTTGTTCAATGTGTAAGGTAAGTGCCACTACACCTGATAGCCTGAGTTCCATCCCCAAGAACCACAGGGGAATAAGTGAGCTGGGTCCACTAAGCTGTCTCCTTGACTTTCACACATGCACTGTGGCATGGGTTCCCCTACACCAAAATAAAAAAATACATGCAAAAATTTAAGTCAACTATCTGTTTTCTATATCCAAAGGACTAATGAAAGGTATCGTAAATATCTTTCTACCTAATTGCCCCCACAGTATTTTAATTTGGAAGGTACTTTGGAAGACAACACAATGGCTTCTTAAGAAAATATACTGGTACAATACTATCCAGCAATTCAGCTCCTTAGTAGTTTTCCAAAGGACATGAAAACTTACACACACACACACACACACACACACACACACACACACACACACACACACGTAAATGACGCTTAAAGCAGCTTTATTTACTATAAATGCCACAACTTGGAAGAAACTAAAATGTCCCTTACTAGCTTGCTAAACAATTGTTTGTAAGACAATAGAATATTACATAGTTTTTTTTTTTTAATGAGCTATCAGGATATAGAAAGATGTAGAAGAATTTCAACTGCTATTATTAACTGAAAGAAATGAAAAAAAAAAGAGAGAAAATAAATGAAAGAATTAAGTGAAAGAGTATGAAAAGGCTAACTGCCGAATGACTAGCATGTGATACTCTAGAGAGAACAGTAGTAGTAAACTGAGCACCAGGGCTCATGGCTGCTCATAACCCTAGCTACAGTGTGAGACTCTGTTTAAAAAAAAACAAAAACAAAAACAAATTAATGCCTAAGATTAGCTGTAGAAGTTAGAAGATGAAGTAGGAACACTTGAGGCAGAGGCCTTCTGACTGATCATACAGTGATGAGCACATTGCACTTCATGTTTGTCCAAACATAATGTATAACAGCAAGGGGAAACCTTAGTGTAAACAATGGGTAAGCTTTAAGTGTTGTGATATATCAATATAGGTTTCTATTAATTCAAATGGAGCTGAAAGAGCGGTCAGAGGATATATGGGAAAACTGTACCTTCTTCCCTATTTTGTTGTGGGCCTACAACTGCTTTAAAAATTCTATTAAAGATAAAACAGACTTTGGGGCTGGGAAGACAGCTTAGTGGGTAAAGGACCTGAGTTCAGATCCCTAACACCTACAGCCATGTAAGCACAAATCAGCGACTCTGCTATGTAGGAGGGAGGAGGGAGGAGGGAGGAGGGAGGAGGGAGGAGGGAGGAGGGAGGAGGGAGGAGGGAGGAGGGAAAGGCAAAGGTAGGCAGATCTTTGGAGCTCACTGGCTAAAAAGTCTAGCCAAACTAGGTGAACTTCAAGTTCAGCAAGAGACATTGTTTCAAAAGAAACAAGGTGGAGAGCAATAAAGACAGTTAACCTGACTTCTGGCACATGTGCTCACACACAAATGAATAAAGCAGACCTGAATCAATGTTAATACAACTATCCCTCTGTATCCATAGGTTCTATAGCTTAGATTCAAACTTCAGATTATCCGGGCAGTGGTGACACATGCTTTTAATTCCAGCACTTGGGAGGCAGAGGCAGGTGGATTTCTGAGTTTGAGGCCAGCCTGGTCTACAGAGTGAGTTCAAGGACAGCCAGGACTACACAGAGACACCCTGTCTCAAAAAACCAAAAAAAAAAAAAAAAAAAAAAAAAAAAAACAAAAAAAAAAAAAAACCAAAATCCAAACCAAACCAAACCAAACCAAACCAAAAAAAAACCAACCCAAACTTCATACTAAAAATACTTGGTTTTAAATCATCTATACTGAACATGTATACAATTTTTCCTTGTCATTATTCCATAAACAGTATAGTACAACATGTATTTAGATAACATTTATAGTAGGAATTATGAATCATCTACTCATGGTTTAAGTATAGTAGCATATGCACTTTATAGAGTTTGGAATCACAAGGTATCCTGGGACAACCCCATGCATAGAAAAGATTGAGTGTAACCTTTTAACCTGTTCCTATTATTGTAACTCTTTTACAAGCCTTCAATGATTTTAAATTACTAAGAACTACAAAATGGATCTATTTCTATGTAGGAATGTACCGAACAAGAAGTTTCTCAAAATCTCCTCTAAGTTCTTCTTACATTCAGACGTAGTATCTGATTGTAGAGACTCTGTACTAACACCAAATGGGTTATTTGCACAAAAGACTTACTGTGGTTTTCTGCATTTTAGCCCTGTCTTTATGTCTAGCAGGATGTGATGCTGAATTCTGTGGTTAAAATATTTGGCAACATTTAACACAAGCCTGGCTAATTTAAATCAATAAGCAAAACACAGACTGAACCTTGTTTTTTTGTTTTTTTTTTTTTTTTAAAAAGGAAGAAAAAAAAAAGAAAAACTGTGCCCCCCCACCCCAACTTTGAAACTATGCATATCTTCTTTCTATTTATTTTATAAACAAGAATGGAAACTTTTTACATAAGATTATAAACAACTGTGAGACCACAGAAAGATTCAGTGAAAACATTTGGTTAAGTTTAGGCTTCGGGACAAACAAAACTCTCATTGTTCCTGATGGAGATGTTCCCCAGTAACTGCATCTAAGATAAATACGTCATGGTAAAGCTTACCTATTTGTTTCTACATTTATTACTTTAATGCCCAGCATTGTTCCATACAGCACGAAGTGTCCAGTTTCATCAAAAACGATATTAATTAACCTTACAGCATCCACTTTCTCCAGCTCACGTTCCACAGCCATTCGCCGGCCAAATTCCATGTCTGGTAGTTGTTGCCTCATCTGCTGTAGTTCAGTAAACATCTAGGAAATAAACTAAGCATTAATTAAGTAACTACATACATATATACTCACATGTGCATATATAAATTAAGACTGAGCACTGACTAGAAAAGGAACACATTGAGAGCTAGTAAGAATTTGTATATTCATAATTTTAGAGGGATTCTAAATCCTATAAACAGGAAGTTAAAGAAGATATTGTTGACTTCAATCACAAATAGTTCAAGCCCAGTGTGGGTTGTTCCTGGCTGTAATTCCCTCAGTCTAAAGTCTGAGGCAGGAGCACTGTGAGCTCTATGCTAGCCTGGCTACACAGTGAGTGTGACCACCCTGGCCCAGACTATGAATCCCAGTCTCAAACAAAGCAACATATATAACAAATCTGTATTTCTGGGGTATGTAGCTTTCTTGAGGGTTAAGTGCTTAAGGCCCTGGGTTTGATCCCCATCACCCTCCTATCCCCAAACATACTATACAAATAGTTATTGATTTTTCTAACTTAAAGACACTAAACCAGTTGATTTTATAACTAGTGTTTTCTTTACAAAAATGATACACCTACCCTTTAGAAGCCTCAGAGTAGCACTTTCAATGAAACATGATGCAATTCACATAAGCAATTAAAATTTTTAGTAGGTATATTATGTAAAGTAAAAAAGTTGGAATGTATTTTATTCAACCTAATATACATAAAATATTACCATTTCTATAAAAATTAATAAATGGAAAAAAAACTTTGTTACTGCTTTGGAATATTACATGTATATCGGCTCATCTCTATGTGGTCTAGATACAACAAGGAGTCAAGTAACATGGCAGCTGGACCTGCAAGTCTATAAGCAGTTTCAGCATTTGGGAAGATGAGGCAGAAAAGCCTGGGCTACAAGAAAGTTCCAGGCCAGCATAGATGACAGAGTGAAGCCCTTTGCTCAAATCCCACAAACAAGCAAACAAACAAAGTGAGTCACATGAATAGTAGCTATTCATAACAGGCAACAGAACTACATATAGCCCGTGAAATCCTGTATAAGATTCATGAAAATATACAGCAAATACTAAATTTTGTTGACTAACTTTTCAAAAAAGTTATTTATTTATGTGTGCATGTGTGGCTGTGCATATGTATGTGGGTGCCTGTGCAGGCCAAAGGAGAATGTAACATCTCTTGGAACTGGAGACACAGATAGTTGTGAACTGTCTAACATGGGTACTGGTAACTAAATTTGGGTCCTATTGAAGAACAGTAAAGCACTCTTGACCACTGAACATTCTCTCCAGCCCCCTATTGAGTAACTCTACTATCTTGCTATATCAAAATTAGAACATCAGAAACTATTTCAAGTTATTTTGATATGAGCAGTTGATTAATATTAGATGAATGTGTCTAGAAAACAATGGTTTTTAGTGGAACCTTGTAGCTTGGAAATGTGATCTACTGTTGATATTTAATGCACCATTTTCGAGATGTGGGTTACATCATGAATGCTTTGTTAGTACTCCAAGAACCTTACAGAAGATAGGATCCTGTTATTCAACATTTAAGACATGCAGACACCCGACGGTAGCTAACGCTTTACTATGGATAACAAGCTAGGCTTACATCCCATTTACTTATATCTTCTTATATGTTTCATGTTTATGTTAACTAAAATCTCAACTTTTCCTAGACAAAGGAAGAAAAATATACAGAACTATGAAAACGAGTTATCTTAAGAGTTTGAGTTGCAAATGCATGACCTTATAGTTCAGCTTTTGTGTCTCTAGATACCGCTTATTTATGTGCCCAAAATAACCTAGGGTGCTGGACTAAGTTTTAGTAGTGAGAGATTCATAATTATTTTTGCTGAAGACTTACTTAGCTTTCAAGATGTAAGCTCTACACACAGCCAACTATCCATATAAACACATTTCATAAATATCCAACTTGTCAAATGCCTCAATAGAATCTTTTTACAATATTCTGGCATTCAAAGCTTGGCCTCTGTGATACACAACTGCACTGACACATGCAGTGATCCAGTATATCTCAGCTAATAAATAATAACAGGTAAAACCTCACATTCAATTTCTGTTATACTAGACTACTTAAATAGTCTTAAGTCACTGCAGTTTTCCCGCTCATGCTAGGCAGCCATCTTCCAAATCCAAAATACAGCACCCCCATGGAATGTAGGATTCAAGTTATTACTACTTCCTATACACACACTTATATTTATGTTTGATATTACAAGTAACTAGTTTAACTGGCACGTGGTCTTCTTTTGCCAAATTCTCATTCTGAATCTCAACTTCTGTCCTAGCTTTACTCCTGTATCTCCTTGTCACGTCAGTCCTATCGCCTCAACAAACGCTGAGAAAAATAATGGAGAAATATCACATGATCAGTGTACAGAAGAGCATCAACGGAAGATTAAAGACAACTGAACAGTATCTTTCTATATGTGATAAGAGAAAATAACCATCACCATGCATTATGTAGAAAAATATCCTGTATGAAATAGCAAAACAAAGACTATTAGAAAAGTAAAATCTGATTGGATTGCACTTACACTTAATGATTCATCAAAGACCCTCATGAGTTTTCCAGTTAAAAACCTGAAAATTCTAACTTTTCTGTCTGATCCAATGGTTGCTATTTTCTTCCCATCAGGTGAAAAGCAAATGCTGGTTGGATATGCCTTACATTTGGCAAATTCATATAAATCTGTGTCCGTTTTATACTCCCAGCTCACGTTTTTAGGGAATTTATATTCATGCGGAGGTCCAGTCCAGTACTCAATCATTCCGGATTTGTCAGAAGACACCACTGCTTTGTAAACTGGGTTTAGTCTTATTTGAGTAAGAGGGGATACATGGAGTTTGTCAAAAATATGAAGTGGCTGGTTATCTCCTCGACCATCATAAATGAAAATTTTTCCTGTACTCTTCTCAGAAGCAGCAACTGATGATATGGCATCTCCTGGGCAATATATCCACTCACATTGTCCAGGAAAATAGCTGAAGCGTTACAAATTGAGATAAAAGGGGAAAAAGGAAGGTCAATACAATAAGCATCTCTCCCTAGCCCATCATTCAAATCAAAATATTCTGGCCAACCATTAGGCAGTTTGGGATTCTTTGCTTAAATATAACAGACAGGAACTACTTAGAACAGCTACTAAATTTCTCTTTACTCTTTTTTTCTTGCAGTACTAGGAATAAAATCCAGGGCCTTTTGCATAGTGTGATTGTTCCACCTCTGAGCTACATCCCAGTCCTGAATTCCCTTTCTACTGTCATCAGTGTAACAACAATATGACACCAACCCACCAGAGAAGAACTGCATACTTATTTCAGATGGATACTTAGGGAACTTAATCATATCTGGGTCTTAAGGTATTCTGAGGCATTGGATGTCTACAGAACAATTTATATGTATACCTTTTTAATAGGTTAGCATGTAATAGTATACTTTGTAATCCATGCTTGGGACATTTATAATCAAAATAGTTAGAGTCTGACTAAGCTCAAAAGAAAACAACTTATTGCCTTATCTTGATATTAAAACTATAAGCATTGGACATGTTCTATGATGATGATTGTATAAATATGAACTTGATATATTTAGTCTATATACCAAACTTTTAATATATGTTGTCTCCTGCAAGGTAGTCAGTTTTAAAGTTACAATGTTATACCAATCATCATAGTGTTGATGCTCTCAACCTTTCTTCAACTCTTCAGTTAGAACTTCTATCAGTTCTGAAGTAGACTCTTTTGAGTATTCTTAAAGAGCTAATGTTCAATTATTTGTTATTTTCAAAAATAGTAAAAGTCTGGGGAAACAAACTGGAAATAAGAGAAGATCAAGATAGGTAAATCTAACCAAACAGAGTTAACACTGGTTAGCTTTTGTGGCTCATAAAACCTGATTACAAAACATTTTCCAAAGTTTAGATTTGATTTATAGGCATAATTCAGTTCACAGTAGGACTTTTTAGATAGTCTTTAGGACTATTGAAATGAACTAAATCTTTCTAGATTTAGGACTAAATGAGCTCATAAGGGTGGGAGCCTAATCTAATAAGCCCGTGACCTTATCTGCCCCAACGAATGTCTCCTTTAACCAATGAGGAAATGCTACGAAACAGGAAGAGAGCCCTCATAAGAAATGAAATTACAGGCTGGAGAGACGGCTCAGCGGTTAAGAGCACTGACAGCTCTTCCACAAGTCCTGAGTTCAATTCCCAGCAACCACGTGGTGGCTCATAAGCATCTGTAATGGGATCCGATGCCCTCTTCTGGTGTGTCTGAAGACAGTGATAGTGTACTCACATACATAAAATAAATAAATCTTTAAAAAAATGAAATGAAATTGCTAGCATTGAACCTTGGTTCTGTTGGGGTGAAGCTTGTTTTTTAAAGTTGTGTTTAGCTTAAGGTCTGTGGCTATGTCATTCAAGCAAAGCAAGTTCGTAAACATTCTGATAAGGGTAGGACTTTTAAGTTGACATTTATTTGGATATAGTAGTTAGTACACTTATCTTTTAAAAAGTCTTGCTTAAAACAATATATAAGTCTTATTACTGTACATACAACCACAGACTTTGAACATCAGTATCCGTATACTCTGAAGTTTAACATCAACAGCAAATTTTAAACTTATCTATAAACTATATAAATACACAAGTTTGTATCGTCTAAGTATAATGCAGCAAGGAAGTTATTCTATTAGCAGTTAGGCATGATGGGTCTTCATTAATTTACTAAGTGGTATTAGCTGGATATGATGAATCTTTGTTATGATACTATTTGAAAGTTTCAAGGTGGATCTTTGAGTTTGAGGCCATCCTGATCAACAGAGCAAGTTTCCGGCCAGCCAGGACTACAGAGAAACCCTATCTAGAAAAACAATCAAACAAACAAAGAAGAAAGGAAAAACTTGTGTCAATGAAAAAAGCAGAAGCCTCCAGACAACACAAGGATGTTCCCTGACTTTTCCACGTAAATCCACCAATGGTAAGATAATATATTCTGTTGAAAAATAGCCTGTGATATGCTTTACTAAGTTAAACACACACACACATACACGCACACACACACACACACACACACACACACACACACGCTTTATAGGAAACTTACCCAAGCTTCAGCATATTGATCATGTCAAAGTTCACTACATCAAACACCTTCATTGCTTTATCATCACCAACAGAACAGAACAATGCTCCCTCAGAGCTAACTGCAATACTCTCAATAATTCCTATTTAAAAAAATAAAATTAAAACACTCTGGTAAATACGATAAAATAAAGATCCACAACTCAAAGGAAAACAGCACTATATTTTAAAGGAATTTTAAAACAGTACAGGTTAAACAGGAACTACAAAAATTATAAAGCTCTTACCAAGGTGACTACGAAAATGTTTAACAAACTCAATTCCTTCTTCTATTTTTTTCCAAAATTTAACATGCCCATCATGACTGGCGGTGATAATAAAATCTGTTCTGTATACATAAAAAAATTTAAAGTTAATTTCCAAAACAGAGCTCAGTAGAAGCAAAGCAATCATTGACTGATGGCATTTGACTACTTCAATAATAGGGTTGGGTTTTTTTGTTGTTTTTTAAGACAAGCTCTCACTATATAGTATAAGCTAGCTAGTTTTGAATTTGTGATCCTCCTGCCTGCCCTT
Source organism: Arvicanthis niloticus (assembly GCF_011762505.2). Lineage (NCBI taxonomy): Eukaryota > Metazoa > Chordata > Mammalia > Rodentia > Muridae > Arvicanthis > Arvicanthis niloticus. The sequence continues at coordinate 49,397,037 of NC_047676.1, read as the reverse complement.
GTCTGTCTAGAGCTGGCTTTATAGGTGTATCCTACCACCTTTAGTTTAGGCTTTCATTGTTTTGACTTTGTTTTTAAATTTTCCATTATACGGATCATTGTAGGAATACCAGCAACTAATATGAACTCCAAGACGTAGGTTCGAATTGAAAAAGGACTTACCATTAAACAAACAAGTAAGAAGTTGGGCCTGGTGGTGTAAACCTAGCTACTCAGGTGGCTGAGGCAGGAAGGTTGCCTAGGCCACAGAAGGGGTGCAAAGCCAGCTTTCACAACTTAACAAGGGAGATCCTATCTGAAAACAAAAACGCACAGATGTTCTAATGATCTCCGTTGGAATCATTAGACTTCAGTATTTATTGCTAACACTACCCTGAAGACAGTCTTTTAAAGAGAAAATTTTCTACCTTTCAGAAGATCATAAACACCCAAACTACTTCCACATATAAAAGTCTAACAAATTTATTTCATCTCTTATTTGATGTATTTTAGTTAAGAATCAAAAAGATTTAAACAGAATTTTTCTGACACACATATAAAAACTGAAACCATTTATTCAGCACAGTGCATAAATACTAAGTATTTTTTTATATATATTAGTACTTTGACAACTACACTTATTCACACTACACCACACCCATACATGGTGAATAGCTTTAGATTTACTTAACCACAAAAATCACAGAGACACACAGACACACACTAAAAAGTAAACAAACAAAAAACCAAAAAAAAAAAAAAAAAGAAGAACCAAAAACCAACCAACCAACCAAAACACAAACACCAACAACAAAACAACTTTTTGTTAAACTCTCCAGCTTAGGTTAGAAAAGCAGTGCTAGTATCAACAGGTTGCTTTATACATTAACAAGTCTGAACTGCATTTGGTCAGAATTTTCCTATTCTTATATTATTAAATATTTATATTGCAAATGCGATTTAAGAGCTCAAGAGTGGATTCTTCTAAAGTATTCTCTCCAGCTTTGATAATCACTGTCAATATCATCGAAGCCCTAATAAAAGCTCACCCACATTTCTAGAGCAGCCGCCTGTTTCCCCTGTTCCTGTTTTTATCCTATTTGAATGCATTCAATTTAGCATGGCCAACATGTTCCTTTTAAAAGTAGGAATTTGATGTTACTCTTGCTCACAGGTTCAAAATCCAAATAAGGAATAGAAAGCTAGAATTTAGCATATTAATTTTTTTCTTTAGCTTCTTCTGCTCCTTTCTCTATTCCAGTTTTCTCACATATAAAATGAAATTTTTAAGACTCTTAAACTATTAAGTGAGATAATTAATGAAATATATCTCAAATAGGAAAATCAGGGGACCAGCTGGGCAGTGGTGGCGCACACCTTTAATCCCAGCACTTTGGAGACATAGGCAGGTGGATTTCTGAGTTCCAGGCCAGCCTGGTCTACAGAGTGAGTTCCAGAACAGCCAGGGCTATACAGAGAAAGCCTGTCTTGAAAAATAAAAACAAAACCAAAAAAACCCCAAAAAAACAAAAAAATCAGGGGACCATTTTTACTGTTATTACCATTCTTTAAAATTTCCTATACATCCATTTTGAAGGTCCTCTAATAATTCCAGGTCAGAGTTACCATTATCTTCTCTATAAACACCAAAGCAGTCAATTTATTATCATTCCTATCTTAATACATCTTCTTCCTAGGAAAGCTCTGATAACATGGCTCAGCCATTACTAATTTTTATCACCAAATGTACACACACATACGAGGATGTTCTATCTGACAAGATTTTATTTTTTAATAAAAATAATGCAAGGCTTTGTTCAGTTATTATAGAACTTGCAGAATTAAATCTATGAAATCCCCAAATTACTTCTGCAAATCCACTCATAATTAAGCTTCAGATTTTTTTTCTGAGAATGTATACTATGATGTACTTGGGGCTGGAGAGGCAGCTCAGTAGTTAAGACCACTGGCTGCTGTTTCAGAGGACCTAAGTTTAATTCCTAGCACCTACATGGCAGTTTACAAAGATTGCAATGCTGATTTGGAGCCACTGCACTCTTCTGGCTTCTGTAGGTACCAGGCATACAGGTGGTGCATATGCAAAACACTCATACATATAAGATAAAATTAAAATAGTAAAAAACAAAGTATGATACACTTACTTGGTGCATACCACATGTGTGATAACATCTCTGTGCATGTAACTGCGCTCATACATGGACGCACTGGGAAGATTATCAAGATAGACTCTTTCGAATTCTAGAACTGGGGGAGGGGGTAAAAAGTATTTTTAATAAATGAAATTAACATAATTTAGAATTTTCTAAATATTTATATTATCTTCTGTTTCAAAGACTTTATGTCTATACCAGTGTATGCCAGGTGTGTACAGGTACCCAATGAGGCCAAAAGAGGATGTTGAATCCATTTGAACTAGAATTATAGCTGGTTTATGAGCTGTCTCATATGGATCCTGGGAATCAAATTCTAGAGGATCAGCAAGTGCTTCTAACCACTGAACTATACTTCTAGCTCCTGTTTCAAAGGTTTTGATAATTGTGAATGGTGCTGGCTTAATATGAATGTTCAAAGAAATCTAAAGCTTTATGAAAATAACAATCTCTATAACCATATAGAAACCAGTATTAATGGTGTTAATTTAACAAAAAAGCTGACTGCTATTTGTAAGATGTGTCTATTCTTCTATTCAAGAGTCATTATAAAGAACTGAAATATGAAAACGAATGAAACACTTAGATGTGTAGAACTGGGAAAATCCTAGCACATCTAGTTGAATGCCTTTCAGATAGTTTTCTAAGAGTATAACACCTAGAAAGCCGGGCAATGGTGGCGCACGCCTTTAATCCCAGCACTTGGGAGGCAGAGGCAGGTGGATTTGAGTTCCACCAACACACAATAATAACAGATAAAATATTAAATACAGCTTAATTTGGGCCAGAGAGAAGGCTCAGAGGTTAAGAGTACTGGCTGCTCTTCCATCTGTAACTCTAGCTCCAATGATGCCCTCTTCTGGACTCCTTGGGCACAAGACACCCACATGGTACACATGCAGGCAAAACACCCCTATATATAAAATAATAATAGAAATAATACTGTTTAAAGAAATAGCTTAATTTAATGTACTGTCAACCATATATCATTATGAAAGTGTACACACGAAAGTCCAATCTTGACTCCATTTCCAAAATTTTTACTAAACACTTGTCATTTTAGATAAAGTTTTGCATGATATTTTTGTAACAATTTTTTTTGTACGTCGTTTCAGGTTCCTCCCCCCTCCCCCCCAACTCATAGTCCATTGGCTGGCTTAATACAATATCTGGCTAAGGGTAAAGATTTTTCACATGACATACCTATTTCTATCCCAACTGTATTGTTTATAAGACACTTGTTTCCTATGTCAGCACTTCAATGTTTGGGTTCTTTAAATTTTTGTTTGTTTTTTTCCTTCCTAAGTTATCCCCATTCCTTCCATTTAAGCAGTACTTGTAGTAATATTTAAGTGAAATAATAATGGCACAAATGTTACAAAATATTACAAATATTTTTAATATATATATTTAATATATATTATTTTTAATATATATTTTAAATATATTTAATGTTTAATACAAAATATTAAATTTGTATGCAAAACACTGTTTCAAGGGTTGGGGAATGTGCATGATTCTTGTTTTTACATGCTTAGTCTAGTAGTGTTCAGAACGTCACATGAATAAATATACAATTACAAAAAGTAGTTAAGTTCCATGAAGTCAAAAGCAGGATTGGGCAGAAAAAGTAAGGAGCTAACTATAAGGGCGTCACTCACTGCACCTAAAACCTAGACCTGTTAAAAAGCTAGCATGGTTAAAGGAGAGAAATTATTCCAGATAGAGACTCTTCACAGCTCAACAGGAAAGTAGAGGAGGAGCCCATGCTCAAGGACAAGGTAGGGTTTTGAGAATGGACAGAATTGCGAGTACTGTTTGGGGTGGTAAAGAGAGACAAAAAGCTTCATAATCCATGTTCTGAAAATAAAAGGTTTTGTAGTTACAGTTAGAATTGAGATTAGCGGGCTCGCGTGCGCGCGCGCACACGTCTAAGACATTTACGACATAAATTCCTAGAAAAAGCCTTTAAAACAGTAAATGTTATTTCTTTACCAACCTTTATAAAATTTTGTTATTCCACGCTAGCGGCAAAATAGTTCTATCTCGTCTCGAGTATGGCTTCAAATCCAGCTAGCTTAATAAGCCTTAAGCTTTCCCTGAGTTTGACAATTCATTACTAGAAGGGTCAGGGTTGAAAATTTAAGTCGTTGTGATTCGGAGAGCTCCTTTCCACACCTGCTCAATCAATATTAAGAATTCCAACTTCACATGACAGCTATGAGGTCAATAAAAGCACCCTAACACAAAAATACTGACAAGTACTAGTTTGTAGCATCGCTGACAGTCAGGGATCAACAGTGTTATATTTTTTGAAAAACACACCATACTAACACCAATTCACTATTTAGGGAAGAATGCAGTAAAGACCGTCCGTTCTACGCGCACAGCCCATCAATCTCACTCCCGCCTGCGGGCGTGCTTGAAATCAACCCCCCCACTCCGCCAGATTTAGCCGTCGAGCTTGCTCGCCCGCTCTCCGCAGCTCAGCTACCTTTCCTCTTCTTGGCAAGTGTTGCCTCTACCGGTAAAGGCCCGACCCAGCGCTCTTCATTCTCGTCCTCATTTTCTTCGCTCCCCGCCACTGCCAGTGCCGGTTCTCGCTCGCTAAATTCCGTTTTTTCTGATCCCTCTGGGTCCCGGCGCCTTCTTCTCCTCAGCTGCGAATCGCTAGCACTCTCAGCCGCCATGTTGTCTGAGGCGTCAGAAGAGAAGCGACAACCGAGTGAACTAGGCTTCCCGAGCCGCGGCGCAGCCTTTTGCTGTCAGCGGCCGAAAGCGTTTCTTGATTGGCTACGGTGAGCGCAGCTCGTCCAATCAGCAGTCAGCGCGCGTAAACAGCGCGGCTTGGCTGTGTTGACGAGATCGCTGGGGGAGACCGGAGGACTGAGGTGAGTTGAAACCAGCTCTGGATGGCTAAGCAGGGGCCCCTGAAGGTCCACATTTTCTGTCAAGGAGGATGTCAGCTTGCGGGTTTGGGGGACCCAGCCCCCCCACATCGGACGTTTACGCCCAACGAACTGGAGGCCTCGCCCTCTCGGCCTCCCGGGCCAATGCCATTCTAGAACCTACCTGGTTTTTCCAGAAAAAGCGGAGGGGCGGGGTTGGAAGGAACTTTTTGTTAAAACAGAATGAAGTAGATTTCGATCAGCTAAACTATATATTGAAGTTACTATAATTTATAAGGTGGGCTCCCATTATTAGAATATTCTTTTTGACTTGGAATGTGTATGTATGTGATGCCAGAAAATCAAGAAGGGGGTGTGTATTGTGTCCCGTGTTTCCACGAGCCAGTTCTACGTCTAATGATTAGCATAGTTATATACAACGAGTCTTTGCTATTTTTAGATCTGTATATTTTTGTATAGGTTTTAGAATTTCCTCATCAAGTTCGACATAGTTTTTGTTGTCTTTACAGATTTTAATTAAGATAAATTAGGTCAATTTGGGGAGAATTGGTATCTTTACGTTATCGACTTCTTTAATATAGGAGCATGTTATCGTGTTGTATCCATTCCAACAACAAACTTGTATCGTGTACAATTTCTCCGTTGGTAACTTAATGGTTAAGCAATTTAAAACTTAAAAATTCCATGAGTAAAAAATACATTGGGGTGGTGTTTATTCTGATTTGCATCTACGTTGTAACCTACAGATCCTGTCTATATCCTTAAAATTATCTAACTGTAAATCTCTATCGTCTTCTAGTGTATACACTATCGTCTTCTGTTCGTTACAGCAGACATCTAGTAACCTTGAGTCACTTTTCGTTACTCCTGGATGACTACATTCCTTAGTATGCTATCTTTTATCGCTCTAATTAAGCTACTAATTACTAATTCAAAGCGGGCTACTATCCAAAGTTGCTTTATATTCTTTGAGTTCTCTTAAAGAACAACAACAAAAAAAACCCACCACCAAACCAAAAACCATTCTGTACACCTTTCCCACTCTACTCTTAAAATTTTGGTTGTAAACCTTAGCCTTTATGCGATGAGCCATTTCTCTGAATGCTGCCCCCTTTTGAGACATGATTTTTCTTTTATGTCCTGGCTGTCCTTGAAAGGACAGAGATCCACCTGCCTCTGCTTCTGCCTCCCAAGTGCTGGAATTAAAGGCCTGGATTAAAACACCTGGCTGTATCTGCTATAAATTCAAATTCCTTCTCTTGATACTTATTCACAATGAATCATCTTAGTTACCATTTGACTTAGTTGGAAGAAATAATTCAAACACAGTTTCCACAAGCTCCTACCAATACATCTACTCACCTACCTGAATTTTACACTCTTGTTATTCTACTGACTCTCCTATTACAATGGAACTTATTAAAATTTAAATCCATTCTTCAGTTAGTGGATACTTAGTTGATTACATATCTGGGTTATTGTGAATGATGCTGTAGTAAACAGGATTGTAAAAATCTTCAACATGCTAGTTTTCTTTGTACATATATATTTAATAGCGGAATTTCTGGGTCCTGTGGTAGTTCTGTTTCTAATTTTAACTGTTACATCTATACTATTTTATAATGACTATACTGTGTTTTCTCTCTAACAATAGTGTGTTGATGTTGATTTTTGTCTATTAGTCACTGCTACATTCAGCAAATAGTTGTTAAATGCATGTATCTTTTTTTACATTAGTTGTTGCAGTACAGTGAAGAAAACTATAAAGGATATGTCAGAAAATCAGCAAGAAGTAGATTCAGACCCTATTACAGATGTGGAAGCTATGATAGATACAGAAGAAGAACTTATTAAACAATGTGAAGAAATGTGGAAAGACATGGAAGAAGTAAGTATCAATAGATAAAAGTGATATATTAGTTAATATAATATTTACATAATAGACTTAGGAAAGAAACCATGTTTGGTTTTTTTAATATAAATTATTTGTATAGATTTTATTCCTAAAAGCATTCTTTTTTTTTTTTTAAGAAATTTTATACTAGATAAACTGTAGAAAGAAAAAAAAATAACGGTGGTTCTAGCTCTCAAGGAGATTTTTTTCTTCTAGAGGGCATTCATAATATTGTATGTAATGCACCATTTCAAGAGTATTGCTGTAGAATGCAAAAACTATCCTTAGGAGAAGTGTGTAAGGCAGTATGAAGGAGTCAAGTTAGGTTTCTACAAGAAGTAAACAGATAATTAAGAGCTTGTGAAATTAGGACAAGACAAAAATAGGAAAGTCAGAATGTATAGTTTAAAGAGGTGAGAGAAATCTAAGTAAGATATTATGGAAAATATATACTAGGAAAAGGAAATCTTGTGAACTGAGATTGCAGAAAATTAGCCTGGAACAAGAAGATGGATTTTGTGGAGTGTGTTCAATGGGAGGTCACTAAAAGGTTGAAATTCACTGTGAAATGATCAGCTTCATCAAACAGATTGTTTTGTTATGCTTTAAGACACGAGTACAGAAACAGGACATTTTATCTAGTAGTCGTCCTGTTAAGGAGTAATGAAGGCCTGAACACTGTCATTGCAAGAATGAATTTAAAAGAGTTTAAGGACATTGGAACTAAAGGACACAAAAGGTAATAAATGTCAGATTTGAGGAAATCATGAATCATTTCAGTATCTATTTAGGCCAGTAGATGTTGACTGAGTTAGTACTCAAAATAGAGAATATAGCAATAGAAATGATACATAATTAAGAATTATGAGTGAAACAAATAGAGAAAATAAAAATATAATGTTGACCTTGAAATTATGTACATTTTTTTATTTTGGTGAGATAGAGACACTTGATACACTATGTTATTTTGGTAAACATTTTCTCTTTAACATACCATAGTATATGATATAAATCATAGATATATGTATGTCTGTGTCCTTTGGTAAAGTGTCAGCAGGAGGGCTGAATGAATTTTTTATGAATATAGAGAACATCCTGTTCTTTTCACTAAACTATGAATAGGAAAGATGAATAATTAATGTATTTTAAAAATTATTTTGGCAAATTCCTTGGTACTTTATGTCACTAATGTTTTTATTAAATAATTCTTATAATTCTTTTTTTGTTATTTTCCACTATGGAAACTGGCATTTTAAAAATAAGTTTTAAATTTTACAGAAAATTACTGCAACCAGATATGAGGACAGATAAGACTTAAGCTCCTCATAGTTTTACCTATCAAAGACAGCCATTAACATTATTAGATGTTAAACTCAGGCAAACAATATGTCTTGGAGGCATTTTATGTTAGCTACTTACTTATTTTGTTAATATTCTATAGTACTTTTTCAGTGTTCGCTTACCTCCGTTTTTTTTCCCATTATGTGGCTTATAATCATGCTAGCTGCTGGATGTTCTAGTAGTCACTGTTCTGTGGAGAGTGAGGGGATACAACCAAAGTTTCTGTAGGTGCTCTACTACTTAGCTATGTATACAACTCTTTTTTTTTTTTTCCTTTTGATACATTCACTTTGGAACCAGTTTGACTGCCTTTCTCATCTTATGTCGAAATTTAAATAAATTCTATATTGCATATTTATATGTTTTTTAAAAGGGTGTTATATTGGGCTTATATAAAAAAGGGAGAAGGGAATTGTCTATGGATTGTAAGTGTATCACTTGTTCTTTTTTACTTTTTAAATCAAGTGTCAGAATAAATTATCACTTATTGGAACCGAGACACTCACTAACTCAAATGCTCAGGTATGAACTTTTTATATTTTATCCTAGAAAATAGGTAAGCAGAATTCATTGTTTTTGTACAAAAAGTTTGTGTTTACATTAATTTCAATATAATAGCCTTGTTAATATTTATATTTTTTAAACTAATTAGTGTGTGTGTGTGTATGTGCCTGAGAGAGGGAAGGAGGGAGGGAGGGAGGGAGGGAGAGAGGGAGAGAGAGAGAGAGAGAGCAAGCTAGCACAACTTTGTGAAGTCAGTTCTCTCCTTTCACATTTACATACATTTCAGGGATTGAGTTTAGGTGGTCAGGCTTATACAAAAGCACTTTTAGCTGCTAAACCATTTCATGGATTCTAATACCTATATCATTAAACAGTTGGAAAACTCTTGTTTAAAATAAAAAACAAAGATCAAACCCAAGAACCAATTAAATATTGTCTCCCAGAAACACAGTTATCCAGCAAAGATGCCCCAAAACTTAGTTTCAAAGAATAAAAAAAAAACAAATAAGAAATGTAAACAATTAGGAGTATTTATCTTTATATCTGACAAAAGAAACTTCAAACCAGAACTAATTAAAAGCGATAAAACAGGACACTACATGTTAATAAAAGGAACAATTCATCAAGATTATATAACTGTATTCTTTTGTGCACCAAATATTGGAACTCAGAATGTTATTTTTATATCTATAAAAATGTACACATATACTATGTATAGATCTACATATAATTAATTAACCTATGATTTTTCCTTGGGAAAATATGGTTTCTTTATTGTAGTAATTAAGACCTTACTAAATATGAATCATTGGACACTAGACCTGTGGTTTTCACATAATGCATCAAGCACTGACTTTTAGGGGAGTATTTCTATACCTGTTAAACATGTACTGTCTTAAGTTACAAACAGCCAAAGAGTATAGTTTATGGTTTTCTGTTGTGTTGAGAGTTCTCAAGTGATCTTTTGCAAATTTGCTGATTCTTAAAGCAAATGCATAGGATTTAATATATAGTCTACTTATGGCTGAGATTTTTGATAGTGAAAGGATGCAGAGTCAAATCAGCAAGGGGAAAAGTTACATGGGATAAAGTTGAGAGGAAACAAGATATGAACTTTCAGGAGTTGGCTCACAATAGAGTCATTTAACACTTTATATTAGCCTATCAACTTGTGATGTGAAACATTGTTTACCCTTAGAGAAATTTGGCATCCAAAACTCTACCTAGCAGATAATCAAAATACCAGAAGGTGTTGAGGCCCGCACCAGTCCCACGTTTGGGCACCAAAAAATGTTGAGGCCCGAACTGTCCCTGTTCAGGCGCCAAAAATGTTGAGAACCGCACTAGGCCCATGTTCGGGGGCCAAAAAATGTTGCGGTCCTCTCCACTCCACGCTTGGTGGCCACTGTTTCCCAGCCCAAACTGCCGCTCCAGTCTGCGGGTCAGGGTTCAGCAAGAGAGAGAGTGAGGACAGACTCGAAGAATGGAGACCAGACAGAGTGTGATTCGATCCCGTTTATTCTTCAGTCTCTCTTCCTAGTCCAAGTCCCAAGTCTTGAGTTCCTAGTTCCTAGTTGTACTCAATCTCTGTTACTCCAAATTGTTGTCTTCCGAGTGTCTAATGTCTACTCCTACTCCTAGTGTCTGAATCTCTGTTACTCCAAATTGTTCTCTAGAGCCAGGTGTCTTCTACCTACTGTCAAGTCATCTGTTCCTTTCTCTGTCTGCCTCTCGCCTTTTATATGTCTCACTTCTAAGCCACGCCTCTAAGTCACACCTTTAATCATGCCCTTAGGTCTTGTCTCTAACCCTGATCTCTAAGTCACACTCTTAAGTCACACACCTTTAATCTCACACACCCAAGGAAAGTCCTGGGTATCTAAAGCAAGATGTTATCAGAGTATGCTCAGCTGTTGTAGGCTATTGTAATACGAGTCTCATGTCAGGGTATATGGCTCAAGATGGCTGCAAAGCCGCTTTCTGCTAAAAGTCAGCTCCCAACAAGAAGATAAAGCAGGTATTCAACATAAACCATATTCTTTGCTTGAATAGTTTTGTCATTGGAAGCCACTCTTAAAGAGTTCAGTTTTTGGAAACCATCTTAAAATCATTCCAAGTTCACAAATTCAAGGCAAGGGCTGATCTATGTGCAAGCCTTTTAAGAAGTAGCAGTTTCTGCTTGCTTTGATGCATCATATCTGTGTGCATAGTGCCTTCATACCTTTAGCACTCAAACTCAGTTTTCTGTGTTTTGTTTTCTTTTCAAAGGCAGGGTCTCATGTAGCCTACTTTGGCTTTGAACTTGCTCTGTTGCTGAAGCTGATCTTGAACTGAATCTTGGAGGGTTGATTTGCAGTCATATGTCACTGTACCTGGCTTAATTCCTTTATGAAGTAAAAAGAGACATATGGCAAAAACTTTTATAATATATAACTTTAAAATAGTACTGCTGTTTTATTTTTAGAAATTTTATAGAATAAAATTTGTCGTCACACCAAAAACACACTCAGTGTAATTTGTCTCAAGATAAAGTATAAATACATTTTACAAACTACTAATATATATTTAAAAATGCTTTTTTGTGTGACACTGGAACCACTCTCATCATTATCTTCACATATATTTTGGGTTTTTTTGAATCACAACTAAAACCAGTTATAATATTTTTGAAATATCACAGAGAGGAAATGAATATATTTAAGGAAAATTTGTCTGAAAATGCTAGCAAGACATAAAATGCTATTCTTTTTGGGGGGTGGGGGGGAAGAATGTCCTATGTCAGTATCATGGCTTTTTTGTTTGTTTTGTTTTCTTAAGATACATTTAGGAAGTAAATGTAATATGCTTAGATTCTGTTAGATTTGGTAGTAAGGCCGAATTCTTTGTTTTCATAGCATACTATATCATTGCTGCAAAAAGCCATTTATGAGCAATAGTTACTATAATAGAATATGTTTAGTGGTGCATATGATAGAATATGTTTTGTTATCTACTTATTTTATAATCATTGTTACTGTATTATATTTTCATCAGTATTCTACAAGAAATAACTTGAAGTTTCCTTTTTTTATATAGCTCTCATTACTTATTATGCAAGTGAAATGTTTGACTGCTGAACTTGATCAATGGAACAAAAGAAAACCTGAAAGTAAGATTCTTACTTTTAAGTTTGTATGTTGTAGACTAATTAGTGGGGTATTAAATTAATGACCTCAAAAAGACAAGATCCATTTGTTTTCAAAATTGCCCATGGTTGTTTATATTAGGACCCACTCCAGTTTTTTTTCTACATTAAATTCATATGTTAAATCATAATAACTTGAACTGTGAAGACTTTATTATAGTAATTATTTTACTCTAAAAAATACTGCCTTATGGTCAGTAGAAACTGAACTGTTAATGAGTGAAACTTGCACAGTGGAAAAGTTACTTTATATGCTTTTTGGAATAGGAAACATTTAGTTTTTATGCTATTTTTTGAGTTGTCCAGTTGGAGACAAATAAACTTTTTGCTTATAAAGAATGGAAGTTGACTTAAAATGTATAGCAGCGATACCCAACTAGTAGATACTACTACTACATGACGGTCTAAGCTTCCTGAGCCATGTATTTTTTTATCTGATTTTCTGTATAAATTGCTCTGTTCCCTCCCCCCCCCCCCCATCTATTTTGTTTCTTCTCCTCCCATTACTTTTCCTTTGACTTGCCCCTCTGCAGCCACTTTCAGTTTCAGCCTTCCTTTTCTATATTACCCTGTGTGCCAGTTTTGGGAATTCTCCACCTAGCAGTCCTAGGGATCTTCTTTTCTTTAGATAGGATCATCTATATCCTTGGTTGTATTTACTAATGCTGATTCTTAATTGTTCTACATTTTGACATTACTGCTTGATAGCCTTTAATTTTAGCACTTTATGTAGGAATTTAGTGGTGATATACAGTTGTAATTTAAAAATTTGCCTTTAACTATATATACATTTTTCTTCTTAGCAATATACTTGAGCATCTCTTATGCAGCTGTTGAGTTGGTATTCTTTAGAGATGTGTACTCAGCTGTTGTTCTTTTGTTTGTTTGTTTGTTTGTTTTTCAGAGACTGGGTTTCTGCTATGTAAACATAGCCAAATAATAGGCTAGAACTTAGGGTGCTTGTGCCTCAGCCTTGCTGCAAGAGAATTGTAGGTGTGTACCACTGTCATACTTAGATTTATTCAATTGTTATCCTGTCGGCTCCTTCCTGGCAGGTCCAGGTGAGAGGAGAGCGGTCCTGGTACCTCCAGGTCTCTTTTGGGCTGAGCGGTATGGTGAGTGTTGGTGGCCCAAAAGAAGCACACCAGGCCAGGAGTCTTGTCGAAGCAGGAACTCAACTTTAATGTATCAGCCTCTCACTTATATAAACTCGGAGCATAGGGAGGAGAAGTTGTGGTGGGATGAGATGACATGGGGACAGGGAAGGGTGACAGAGGTTATGGGGTGACTGACAGAGCCAATGGCAAAGCTCTACATCAGCAACAGTGGGGCAGAGGCAGGACCAAGCGGGTACGGAAGTGACTGACACAGGTCTCAAAATTTGAGCCAGGCTTAGGTTCCCCTGCAAGGCCACAGAAACTCCATAAGGCCCAAACCAGGGCCGAAATAGGGCCCAATAATCCTGCATGCTATACCAGCTACGTTAGGCTTCTGTGTGTTCTATCTGTAATATGACTTCTGAATTAATTTACTAAGGCTGTAACAAAGAATCTTACAAAGTATAATGGGATGTGTAGCGTAAACGTTGGAAATTTATTTTACCATACTTCTAGATCCTAATAGACTACATTAAAAATTGCAATTAATAATTGTTTTACTGTTGTTACAAAATACCTGACAGAAGCAACTTGAAGAAGGAAGGTTTTTGCATTAAAGTTCTAAAGGATATAGTTATGGCAGGAAAGGTAAGGTGACAGGAGCAAGGATTGGCTGGTCAGTGTCCAGTTTGGAAGAAAGGGAGATGCTTATGCTCAACTTGCTTTTTGGTTGTTGTTTGTTTGTTTGTTGTTAATTCATTTGGGATTTAATGTATACATTTAGGGTGGATAATCCTGTTTCAATTAACCTAATATAGAAAAATTTGCACAGTCATGGCCAGGGACTTATTTCTGATTCTAAATACTATATAATTGACCAAAATAAAATAAAATAAAATAAAAAGATTAACTATTACGTGGCCTGAGATCAAGTTGTCAACAAAGTTGATTTCTTCTAGGATTTCTTATTGGCTTTAAATGGCCATTGTACTGTCAGCCTTCCAGTGCTAAGAAAATACCTGAGATAAGTAACCTTGAAAATGCCCTAGAAGTTCTGATTTAAAATTAGAAACACCTTTTGCTTGGTGGCAATGGTGGGATACATGCATCAGAACAAACTGTTCAAACCATGAGCCTTGAAGTAGAGAAGAGACCAGTCTCCTAAAGAGCTGTGCTGCTAATTATCTAAAGATTCTATTAGGTCCCATCTTCTCAAGGTTTTATAGTACCTCCCACTTAGTCCTGAGGACCAAGCCTTTAACACATGGACTTTTGGGAAGCATTTATTGAAACTATAGCAGTCATCTTTTATTGTCTTCATGTGTGCCTCCCTGTGCCTCTCTTTAACTTATTGGATGTCTGCTCATTCTAATAATAGGTTAACTTAATTACTTATCAATAATTTTGAGTTTACTGTTTGAATATTAGATTCAGTATTGGATATTGGGTATTAAACTTTAAAAATGGGTTTGGGGTTTGGAGTATATTCCAGTCCATAATAACTTTTACATATATATTCAAAGAAGAATTCTCTGCAGCATTGGACTCGGATTTTTTTGTCCATCCTAGATCTTATCTAAAATATCCAATTCATGATATCTCCAGTTCATGAACTGGTATGTGATGAACTACATATACATTTTAGATTTCTCCTAGATTTTTCTTTGTATTTCAGACGTAGCCAGTTACTCAATATTGAGTTCAACTTTCACTTTAATCATCAATCTTTTAGGTCAATATGATTGATGAACTTTTTGTTAGTCTCTTACCAATGATTTGTTTTCATCATTGAAACTTTTAAACTTAAAAATTAAGAGACTAATTGAATGAACCCCATTAGACTTAATGACTGTTATTAAAATTTTTTAAAGTTTTGGATTTTATTCAAAGTTGTACAAAAGAGCATATTGATTTATTATCAATTTTTGTAGGTCTAGAGTCCAAGCATATTTATAATCGTAAAGTTTCTATAGGTCAGGAATCAACACAGCTCAGCTTAGATCTACTTCAAAGCTTTTCTCAAGTTGTTAAAATGATTTATTTTCTTGTGATTGTGAAAATCATGGTAGCTTCATTAAAGTGAGTGCATAGGTATTTTGAGGGACTATACACATTTGTGGTTGGGTACATCTATATGCAAATGAGTGTAGAGGTCACTGAGCAGCATTGATGTTGTTCCTTGGGTATCACCTAATTTTCTTTTTTGAGGCAGGGTCTCTTACCTATGGGAACTCATCAAGTAGGCTAGGCTGGCTGACTAGTGAGCCCTGGGCATCCGTCCTAGTCTCCCTGTCCCTGGGAATCCAAACTCATACCACCATGCTCAATTTTTTTTTTTTAATATGGCTTCTAGGTATCAGACTCATGTTTCAAGAACTTCAGTCATTTTTATGGTTGATAATTAGTGACAAATTCTGTACATTTTTCTTTTTCTGAGAATATCTTTATTTCTTCATTCTTAAAGAATATTTTCACTGATTATGCAATTCATAGTTATCTTCTTTATCACATGAAGAATCTGCTGCTTCTCCCTTCCTGGCTATAAGTAAAGCAAAATACTGTTTTCTTTGTATGATTTTATTGTTTTTCTTTCTGGCTGCTTTGAAGAATATTAGCTTTCAGATGAAATTATAGTTTATGTTGGCATAGATTTCTTTAGGTTTACCTTATCTGATGTTCACATTCTTAAATATGGAGTTATGTCTTTTGCAAAACTTCAGAAGCTCTCTGACATTATTTCATATTTTCTCAGCCTCTTCTTAGCCTTTTCTTTTTTAATTGAAGTTCCAACATGATGTTGTGTCTTTTGTTACAGTTCCACAGCTCTCCTAAAGTTTTGTTTTCTAAATATTTAGTTAGGAAAAAAAAATACACATAAAATGTATTTCTTCTCATTATAAATAGTCTCCAAAGCCCTTTACATTGCATTTGTTGAAATGGTTAGTACTTATGTTAGCCAGCTGTTACTGAAAAAAAAAAATGGAATAAACAATTTATCAATAGTCAAAGTTTATTTGCCTCATGGTTTTAGAATTTTCAGTCCATGGTTGGTTTACTATGTCACTTTTGGACCTGTGGAAAGGGAAAACATGGTGACTGCCTGTGTTGCTTATTTCATGACCTCCATGTTTTAGAGAAAGGCAAAAAGGTATAAGGTTCCAGTGCTTTGGGCCACCTCTCTAGTTACCTAATAATTTCTCACTACTATGTTTACCTCAGAAAGTTTCCCTTAGCTCTCATCAGTCTCAAAGCTGGCACTCAAGCCTTCAACACATGATATGGTACAGATATCCAAACCATACAAGTGTCATTCCAGAATTACTTATAATGAATTTTAAAATTGGCTTTTAAAGTACATAAAGGACAGCTCTCTTTTAGAAGGTTTTCTAAACTAGAAAAGATTTTAGTAATATATCATTTGATAATTTCAAATCACATTTGATTAAAAACTAAAATTTTGAATAAATATTGAATAGTTTATCAATTTCTCTATGGGAAATTGAATATCTCTCTTGTCTCAAAAACTTTGTGTATAATATGCTGTATATAATTTGTTGATTGTAGATGCATTTTTACAAAGAAGTCTGATATAATCTTACAAAGTTTTAACTATATTTCATTCTGTATAATTCCATTTCTGGGAGTATAGTCCTTGAAATTAAAAGCATAAAGACATAAGACATAAGACATAAAGACATAAGAACATGTCTAACACAATATTTGTACTCAGTTTCTATAGGGGTAAATCTCCAACCCAAATAGATAAAGAAAACACAACTCAATAATTGTGAATACAAACTACACACCTAGATTGGGCAGATTACCACTCCCCTATTTTATTCCCCATCTCTGAGATCTCTTGTAACTTGCGTTTTTTCCAGGCCACATCCTTCTCCTCCATTGTCCTTCCTCCTCTCCCTCCTCCAGTCGTCCTCCCACCCTTTTCTCTCTTTCTCCCTTCCCCTTCCTCCTTTTCTCCCAGCTCCATCTCCTCTTCTACTGCCTAGTCACTGAGCTCCACTGCGAATACAATGTAGCAGAATAAGTATCTTGCTACAAGTTTCAGAAATTACCACTACAATATAATACATATACATAAAATATTATGAAGTTATTAAATGATGAATTACTTTTGTACTATGGGAATTCTGCTGAGTGAAAACAGTGGTATGCTATTCTTATAATGCCAACCGTGATAAGAAATAAACCTTTGTTTCTGAATGCTTCCATATATTTATAGGATCTATGACTACAGAGAAAATACCACAAAGAGCCCCTTTTATAAACATTACTAAGCATGTTTTTTTAGGCCTTAGTAAAAAAAAGAACTTAAAAATAAGAAGCATGAATATCAAATTATCCAGTGTTATATACTTGCGGTTATGTGTGTAAAAATATTAACCTAGAAGTTTGGTAATAAATGAGTAAAATAGAAAAGAGTTATATTAGGAAAGCCACAAAATCAAATTATTGATAATTAACTAAGAGATGTGACTTTGTCTTATTTTTGTTTTTGTAGTAATCCCTCTAACTGAAGACGTTTTGTTAACATTAGGAAAAGAAGAGGTGAGTTGTTTATTGTTAGTAATATTCCAAATAATTTATAATTAGAACTTCTTTAGATCAGTTTATGACATAAGTAAACTAAACCACTCAACACATTAAAGTTACGTGTTTTATTGAACTAAGTATTTTAAAGATTTGAATTTTTTTATTTTTACTGTTTGTATATATACTTATTCTGGTGTAAGTGTGAGTATGTGTGCTTGTGGAGGTCAGAGGACAACTGTGAGACAGGATTTCTTTGTTTTTTTTTTCATTGGGTGTGCCAGAGTAGTTAGACCACAAGCTTCTATAAGGACTCTCCTGTTTCCTCCTCCCATTTTGCCATAGCCATACTGGAATTACAGACTATATTTTGGAGCTTTATCCTCACCAGAAATTAGTTTTTTGTGAGAATCAGCAGCAGATGATTCTATAGCAAACATCAGCTTGGTGTCCTCTAATTGACTTTAAAATTTAATTTTCTATGGATCATTTGTTTCATGAGACTGCCTCTTATCAAAGATGACAGTTGCAATAGTAAGTTTTCTGTTGTACTTTTGACCAATTGACTGTGAATCAGTTTGCTTTTCTCCATCTTCAGGTGTGAGTAATTTTCTAGAGAGACTCACAGATCTCACAGAAACATGCTTACTCATTTGTTATAAAAGATAACACTAGAAAATGCAGATGAAAAAGATGTATAAATTAAAGTCTATAGGAAAGGAATGGAACTTTGAGTGTGCTGCTATGCCAGACCTTTCCTTCCATTTAGCGGTTCAGAAGTTCTCTGAGGCCAGTCCTTTTGATTTTTATATGAAAACTTTACTATGGAGGCAAAATTGACCAAATAATTGGTCAGTAATTAACTTTCAGCTTTTTCTCTTTCCAAAAATTGGGAGCTAGAGCTAAAAGTCCCAATCACCTGATCATGCCTTGGTCTTTCTAGTCTCTAGCCCTCATCTGAAAGCTGGCTAGGCTCTGCTTTTCATCCAGTAGTATATTAGAAGGTATTTACCATGTTAGAAATTTCTAGTGTGTTAGGAATGTTAAGCCAGGGAAAGGGGATTAATATCAAAATATTTTGTCATGGTACTCATAGCTGTCATTGGAAAGTTGAGACAGGAGAGTTACCCAGGGTTCATGGTGAGTTTGGAGTAGTCTGAGTTACCTGTCTCAAAATATGGATAGGGAAAATAAGACTGATGTAGCTATTATTTTATAGCATACTGTTGCACAGTAGAGAGAAGGTTGTCTTTGTTATAAAGAAACTAAGATTGGCCAGGCAGTGGTGGCTGACAGTTTTAAAGCCAG
The DNA here is from genome assembly GCF_011762505.2 of Arvicanthis niloticus. Taxonomy (NCBI): domain Eukaryota; kingdom Metazoa; phylum Chordata; class Mammalia; order Rodentia; family Muridae; genus Arvicanthis; species Arvicanthis niloticus. The sequence continues at coordinate 49,378,103 of NC_047676.1, read as the reverse complement.
TATTTGGGAGGCAGAGGCAGGCAGATCTCTGAGGCCCCTGGTCCACAAAGCAAGTTACACCGCTGGCCAGAACTACCCAGAGAAACCCCTAGCAGAGAGCTTTAGAGGCCTCTCCAACTTCTCTCTGCATAACCTTTCTCCTCCTCCTCCTCCTCCTCCTCCTCCTCCTCCTCCTCCTCCTCCTCCTCCTCTTCTTTTTCCTCCTTTCTTCTCTTCCTCCTCCTCCTCTTCCTCCTCCTCCTCTTCTTCCTCCTCCTTCCTTCCTCCCTCTCTTATTTCTCCTCTTCTTTCTCCTCCTCCTCCTCTTCCTCCTCCTCCTCTTCCTCTTCCTCCTCTTCTTTTTCCTCCTTTCTTCTCTTCCTCCTCCTCCTCTTCCTCCTCCTCCTCTTCTTCCTCCTCCTTCCTTCCTCCCTCTCTTATTTCTCCTCTTCTTTCTCCTCCTCCTTCTCTTTCTCCTCCTTCCTCCTCCTCCTTTTTCTCCTCCTCTTCTTCCTCCTCTTCCTCCTTTTTCTGCTCCTTCTTTTCCTCCTTCTCTTCCTCCTCCTTCTCCTTCTTCCTCCCCCCTCTTCTTCTTCCTCCTTGTCTTCTTCCTCTTCCTCCTCCTCTTCCTCTTCCTCATCTTCCTTCTCCTCTTCCTCTTGATGCTTTTCAGCTGCTCCATCATTTCTTTCATTATTTCTACTGTTCTTCCTTTTTTAAAACTGTTTTAAATATTCTGACTCTTCTAATTCCCAGAGTCCCAGAAAGGGTAGTAATTCCCTTTATATTCATGAAGGGATTTATTCTGTCACTGGATAACTGAAACATAATGGTCCAAAATGAGAAAAAAAAAATCCCTAAATGATATTTATAATAGATTTATCATTTCTGTGTTTAACTAGAAAGAGGAAAATTCCTTCTATAACTTTCTGAAGAGTTTGTTTTTGTTATGCTAGGGATCAAATCTAGGGAGGGTTTTGTGTATAATAGAAGGGAAACTTTCCCAGTGATTCTTAGATCTATCCTTTTATTTTAAAGTAAGGAATTAACAGTGAACTTTTCATGCTTCTTGAATTCATTGTAATGACTTAAAGAGCTAGCTTTTGGCATCATTGAGTTCTTTTTTCCTGACCTCTTCCTCTCTCTGTTCCTTTCACCCCTTCTCACATTTCATTATTTTTTATTCCTTATCATTGTTTTTTTTTTTAAGATTTACTTATTTATTGTATATGAGTACACTATAGCTGTCTTTACACACATCAGAAGAGGGCATCAGATCCCATTATAGATGAGATTTTATTACCATATAGTGAGCCACCATATGGTTTCTAGGAATTGAACTCAGGACCTCTGGAAGACCAGTCACTGCTCTTAACCACTGGGCCATCTCTCCAGCCCTCATTATTTTAGTATTAAGAGTTTTCTTTTTTTCTTTTTTAGTTTATGATAAAAATAAGACTATTAATTTGAGAGTGTTCCTTTGTTTCTTTGTTTCTAACAAGGATTTAAAGTTTCTTGTTATCTGAATATTTATATATTTTATGTATGAATGCTTTGTTTACCCACCAGAAGAGGGCATCAGATCCCATTATAAATGGCTGTTTGTAAGCCACCATATTGCTGGGAATTCAACCCAGGACCTCTAGAAAAACAGACCATTCAGTGCTTTTAACCATTGAGTCATCTTTCATACTCTGCTTCTAGAAATTTTAATGTTATGTTTTTATTTTTAGTCATACTAACTGATGATGGAAGTTACAGTTTCTCAATTTCTTACTTATTGCTTCTTTGTCACATAGACTTTTTAGAGCTCTTTTAGTGTCCTCATATTTGCAGTTCCTACTTTTCTTTGTTAATTTTTAATTTAATTCCATTGTTAGACTATTTAATAGGCTAACAATATGATATTGTTCTTTTGATCTACTATTGGTCTCATTGATGCAGTGATATGTATATGCTTATTCTTTTAGTCCAAATTTTTTTGAGGTTTTGTTTTTCTCTTTTCTTGGTTTCTTGATTTACATTTTTTAAAAAGCCATTTTATTACATGTTTTAGTTAGGGTTCTATTGCTGTGATGAGACACCATGACTATGGCAACTCTTGTAAAGGAAAACATTTAGTTGGGGCTGGCTTACAGTTCAGAGGTTTAGTCCGTTGTCATCATATCAGAAAGCATGACAGCACACAGGCAGATGGTGCTGCTGGAGAAGGAGCTGGGAGTTCTACATCCTCATCAGAAGGAAGCTGGAAGAGAGAGTGACACTGTGCTGGCCTTGAGCATCTGAAACCATAAAGCCCACCCCCATGACACACTTCCTCTAACAAGGCCATACCTCATAATAATGCCACTTTGTAAAAGCCTGTGGGCAGGCTGGAGAGATGGCTCAGTGGTTAAGAACACCAACTGCTCTTCCAGAGGTCCTGAGTTCAATTCCCAGCAACCACATGGTGGCTCACAACCATCTGTAATGAGGTCTGGTGCCCTCTTCTGGTGTGTCTGAAGAGAGCAATGGTGATATACTCATATGCATAAAATAAAAATTAAAAAAATAAATGAAAATAAAAGCCTGTGGGTGCTATTTTCATTCAAACCACCATATTACGACACTGGATTACTAGATATTTCTATTTTCTTTCTTATTTTTTAGTTACTTTGGAATTTATAAAAACATGTATAACTTATAACTGATTTAAAGTTAGAAAAAAATTAGTGGAAACCCTTGCAATTGGGAGAATAGAATAGTAATTAACATGTTCTTCTATGGAAAGAATGGAAGATAAGAGGTCAGCGTGTGACTCAGTTCCACAGTCTTCTGTGTTGGTCGGGTATCTCAGTTATACCCGGGTAACAGTTAACTAGTTAAGCAGCTTTGGCTCCTGCTGGCTTCTGTGTATGCTGATGTGTGTGTATCATTCAGATGCATCCGCCCAAGAGCTCTGAATCTATGTATGAAGGACACACACCCACACACATACAGACACATGCGTTTGCAGGGGAGCGTGTGCCAGCTAATTTTGATATGCCTTGACTAACTCAATAGCTGCACACTTAAACCTCCCTGAGGCTAGCACACACCCCACTCTGATATTCCTGAGTTAACATCTTTTAAAATCTATATTTCATCTCTGCTATCCCAAAAGGGGAGTGACCCATTATGGTGATTCTCTCTCTCCCTTGGTCTCTTGCCCATGCAATCTAAAAGTCCGCTTTTGTCTCCCTGCCCAAACATAGACTTTATAGCAATTTTTTATTAGCAATCAGATCCAGTTGGGGGCAGGGACCCTCAGGTCTGTGAATGTGGCTTTGAGAGCCAAATTTAGACAAAGCATTAGAACTAATTCCCAACATACCAGGACCTTTGAATTTATTTTTTGCTCTTTTTAGAATTTTCTTCTACTAGCAAGTAAACTTATTTGGTTTGGGTCTTTTTTTCTGCTACTCACATGTTGCCTACTCAGAGATCTTTCCAAATCATAATACCTTAGAACAGTTCTGCCTTGCACCTCATTATGTTATTATTTTGGTTTATTTTTATCTTTGTGGTATATATCACCATTGCAATTATTTATTGCTTAATTTTCTGCATTCCACTCTTTGTTTTCTCCACTCTTGCATTCTTCAGCAATGATTGCTGGCTAATAACTTATAATGAATACTATAAAGAATTATAATAACTTATAATAATGAGTTTCAGGTTTAATCAATACTGAAAGAAGTATGCATATTCTTTGCCTTAATTTTTGTGTGTTCTCATTAGAAAAAAGACCTAATCTACTAAAAGCAGTCCATTAATTTAATTTCAGTTTGAAATTAAAATATGTAGCTTGAAAATTCTTACATATTTATCAGTGGTGTGTTACCAACATTTACCATCTGCTTGCTATATATTTATCATTTTTAACTTTTTCTGGTAAGCATTTTTACTATTGGCTTCCATACTGAGACATTCTAGATCAATTTTACTGTTATTTGAAATTTGAACTATGTATAAGCTAAAAGACAAAGCTTTAGCTTGAATTCTTTTATTCTAGTTCGAAAAATTGAGGTGTGATCTTGAAATGGTTCTGTCTATCATTCAATCAAAGAATGAAAAGTTAAAAGAAGACTTAGAAAGGTAAATTTGTAATTTGTATTAATCATTGATACATACTGAGTTGGCACTTAAATTTTTATTTGACTATTTATTTGTTTTCCTTGTTTAAAGGGAGCAACAGTGGTTGGATGAACAGCAGCAAATACTGCAAGCTCTGAATGTGTTACATAGTGATTTGAAAAATCAGGTTGTAACATTTACTGAATCAAGGTAATTAATTTTGTATTCTAGATTTTTTTAAAAACAGATTATTTTTGAAAAAAGTATCTATTATATTATATAAAGTAGACCAAAAGGTGGTTCTAAGTGTTGCTCACTATTAGTTGTTTCATCTTTTTTGGAATGACTTATCTTACTATACTGGTTTCACTACATGTTGTAAAGAATACTCTCTAGTTATGTTGATCAAATGAAACTTTTACAACATTTTGATCAGTTTTCTGTATAACCATCCAGGAGCGTGCACAAATGTAATTTATCAGTTTAATGTTTGTTTTATTATTTTTTATTATTAGAATCTTTAATGAACTGAAAGCTAAGATCCGTAGTATAAAAGAATTTAAGGAGAAGCTCTTGCTTACCTTGGGTGATTTTTTAGAAGATCATTTTCCTTTGCCGGGTGAAAGAACTCAAAAGAAAAGGGTAAGTTTTAGAGAAGACAATGTCTAAATTGTTATAAGTGTATGAACAAAAGCAAAGGAATGAGGTATAGTGAGACATACATACAAATATTCCTTTATTCTATCATACTTACTGAAAAAAAAATCAGAGATACTTTAATGTTTAGTAAAATGGGATTAGTTAAATACATTTTTAAAGATTTAATATTTTATTTTGTGTGTGTATTGTATGTGTACCCAGTGCCCACATGCTTGTATTGTACAGCTTGTGTGTGGGATCTTTTCTGCTTCCACTGTGTCTGTTTAACATTGTCTCTTTCTGCTGCTTCTTATCTGGCCAGCGTACTGTATTAGTGGGCTGCTATAACAGAATACCAGAGATCCTGGCATAAAAATGGAATTTTTCTGTCTCAAGACTAGAAGTGCAAAATTAAAGCCCTTTCAGGGTTCATTTCGGATGAGGTCTATTCCTGGCTGGGAGCTGGCACCTTCTCGTTCTGTTTATATTGATCTCAGCTCTATATGCAGAGGGGAAAGATTTTTTTTCTTAAGTTCTCTTTCTGTTACACAAAAACAAAACAACACACACACACACACACACACACACACAACCCAAAAAGTAGTTCTCATTGGAATTGGTCCCTACCCCGATGACCTCATTTATCACTTCATTACCCTCTTACGTCCTGTTTCCAAATCCAACTACATCTGAGTTTCAACACATACTTTTGAGGTACATAGTTCTGTTTACAACAGTGAACTTTACAACTTAATTACAAATACAAAAAGGAAAGTTAAAGAGCCCAAATCCTTGCTCATTATTAACATGTTAGCAAGTCACTAACATGGTTAGTGAGTCACTAAAATGGAGTATTGTCCGAAAAACAGCATGTATAGAAACAAATTGATGACTGATTGGCATAGTGGAATTTTATTCTTGCTACTTTACTATCAATAATATATATCATTTTAATTAATTTTGATAGAAGAAAAATGAAGTTCAAATGTTGAACTTGGAGTTAGTTATATTTCTGTGCTTCAAATTATTTGAGCACTGGAGAGAGACATCTAATACAAAGGAAACAAATTATGAAAAATATAAATGTTCCAAGATTGTATAACTTCATCTCTCAGTTTTTAGTAGTATGAATTTACTGATATGGAAATAAAACATTCTTCCACCCAAACCCCCATTCTAATTTTATGTTAATTTTAATTCCAGTATTTATTTTGTATTGAGACACTACCATTAACATTTAGCCCTTATTCTATTTTATTTTTGATTCATTACTTATTTTTATCAGTTCTTAAACTCAGGCCAATAATTTTTAGAAACTTTTTTTATTTTACTTATTTAGTGTATTTTGCATACATATATATATGTATGCCACATGTGTGAGTTACAGAAGGTTGTGAGCCTCCATCTGAATGCTATAAGTTGAACTTAGGTCTTTTGGAAGAGCAATCAGAGCTCCTAGCCACTAAGCCATTTTCTCCAGCCCATAAGCCAATCATTCATTCATTCATCCATTCATTTATTGCCAAATGATTTCTTTAAGAATTTCTGAAACTTAAGAATGCTTATTAAATTTAATTTATGTCTTTATATTTGCTAGTCAGTTCTGTAACTGTGCTTTGTTTTATTTCTTCTCTCTCTCTCCCTCTTTCTTTCTCTTTTGCTCAGAAGTTCACAGAATTAAATAGATGTCTAAAAATTATAACATCTGCAGTTATGTAAGGACATATTTTTTCTTTTCATTTGTAATGGTTAAATTACATCTAGATCATTTGAGAGACTAAAATTTTTAACCATACTTATAGTTATGAGGGATCTCAAATCTATGTCAAGGGAAAAAGTTGGAGGAACTAATGAGGATTCATATGCAAAACACTTGAGCATTATAGTGACTGTCTTCCAATTTTTTAAAAATAAGTTATTCTATGTTATTCAAAGGTAAAAAATTCAGTGAATTGAATCGGTGCTAGAACTTTTGATCTATTGGGACCCATCAAGACCTATGGGAAGGTCAAAAGGACGGCTCCCTTCGAAGCCTCCCTGAAGTGTAGTAGAATACAATTTGCTTGGAGAATTTTTGTGTGGTTCAAACATATTACTTTATTTTATATTATATATAATATACATAATATAATTTATTGTATGTTTATGGGTAGCTTAAACTATATCTTAATTATAAATGTTTCTATTACATTTTAAGAATCTAACTTGTACCATAAAGTTTTTTACTTTCAGAATTTGCCTTTATCTTGTACAATTACAACTAAGAAATGTTTTTAAGCCGTATGGTTTGATATTCTGTCATGTTAATTGTTATTTACATTTCTCAAAGAAAAACATTCAAGACTTCAATCCACAGCTGATAACACTCAATGAAATGTTAGAGGTAAGTGTAGAGTTTTGCTGTCTCTTCAATGAAAAATCAGTGTTAAAGGCAAAAATCAATGCTACTTTTATTTCCTATTAAGAATACTTGACCTGGACATGGTAACACTTGCCTTTAATCCCAGTACTCTGGAGGCAGAGGCAGGCAAATCTATTGAATTTGAGGCCAGCCTGGTCTACAGAGTGAGTTCCAGGACAGCCAGGGCCTGTTTTGAAAAACAAAAATTTCAAAAGTTTTTTTTTGTTGTTGTTGGTTTTTTTTTTTTTTTTTTGATTCTTTAAGAGAGTTGCTTGTTTAGTCATTTACTGTTTGTACCCTAAAATTTTGTGCTGTTATTCTGAAAGAATTCTAGTTTACAACTCAGTTCTGCCCCTAAAACATATAAATGAATATATAATTTTTCCTTAAATAAAATGTTTCTTTTATTATAATAGAAAGACTAATTCTAAACTTTTTAGTTTGGCATTTATTTTGTTTTATAAATAGGTATAAACTTTAGCCAGGTTATTAAATATATGAATTACTTTAGAAAACCTTAGGCAGAGAAGTCTATGAAAAGGAGATAGTCATTTGCTTTTTAATTTTTTTCTTTTGTTGAAATAGATTTTTTTTTCATACAGTATATTCTGATTATGATTTTTCCTCTCCCAATTCCTCTCAGTTTCTTCTAACTCCCCTTCCTATCTGGATCCACATCTTTTCTGTCATTGGTTAGAAAACAAATAGGCATCTATGGAATAATAATAAAAGAAAACAAAAATAAACAAACTGGAACAGGACAAAACGAACAGAAGAAAAAGAGCCAGAGAAAAAGCATGAGACACACATATAGGTGCAGAGACATACACATTCACACAATCAGAAATCCCATAAAAACACAAAACCAGGAACTAGTGTGTGTGTGTGTGTGTGTGTGTGTGTGTATGTATGTATGTACAAAAATGCTTTCCCATGACATTATGAGACAAAGAACCTGTTATGAGGCCATTGAGTATATTTTTTTCTTAGATCCCACTCCGGGACATGGGATCTATAATTGAGAGTTGTTTGTTTCCCTCTGAGACTTTCTTGGAGAAAGCTAAGTTTTCATTTGCAAGTACTATCAATTGGACTAGGGATGGGTTCCCTCCCAGCTCTAAAACTAGTAAATTTAGAAGAGTATTTTCAGAACTTAATGAGTTGGGTATAAACAATCAGGTTTGCTACCTAGGAATCTTTACTAATAAATATTATTGATATAATAGTATAGCAATATTATTAATAATATATAATATAATAATACATCACTATCTTGAAAGCTAAATAGAAATAGTTGTCTGATTTATAATCAGATATTGTGTCGATATTCCTGACTTCTCTAGTTTAAACTAAAACTAAAACCTTTCTTGGATGTATTATTTTTTGTAAGGTAAAAAAAAAAAAAAAGTTACTTTTTAGGCCAGTGAGATTGTTTAGTGGTTAAATGTGCTTGTTGCAAAGCCCAGTTATATGAGTTCAGTCCCCAGGACCCACACAGTGAATGGAGAGCCAATCCCTACAAATTGTCCTTCAGTTTGTTCATCATTCTGTCTGTATTTGTACATACAGAGAAACAAATGTAATCAAAATTTTAAAGTGACACTTTATCTAAAATATTGATAATATTATCTGAAACACACGGTTATAAATTGGGATACAATATAAAACTTAGAAAAACAAATATTTTTTGTGGTTTATATTATCAGTAACAAAAATAACTTAATACTTAATCTATAATTTAGTGAAAAAAATTAGCACACTTATTTTAAATTTGAATTTTTACTATATTTCTACAGTCTTTTTTATTAGAATTTTAATTAATGTAATCTAATAAAAGCTGAAAATGAAAGATAAGATCACTTTATTTGTTTGCTTTTTATTGCATTGGGATAGAAAGCAGGTCCTCACTATAGGCAAGTACTGCACCAGTGAGGTATATATCCAGATCATAAAAATCTTATAACATATTAAGATAAATAACTACTATAAAATATGGAAGTATTTCTTTGTCATAAATACTTAAAAGAAATGGGATTGTAAACTTTTATTTCACAGAATGAAGGACTTGAAATGGGCATATTAGTGACAATTGACATTTTTATTTTCTGAATTTAAATATTGATATTATAACTTAAGATTGAAATTAGGGTTTGGCAGGTTAATTTTAAGTCACTTTTATAACACTTCATATTTGTATAAATTGAGCCTTTTCTTTTCATGATCTTTAAAATAATATTTTTCAGTTAAGACTTTGACCTGCAATCAATGATTTATCACTAATTATGTACACCTAAAGAATCCTTAATTGTTCTTAGTTTTATGATCTGGTTTCATAAATTGTTAAAAGAACTGAGAGTTGATGGAGAGGGAAAATAATAACACATTTACCATTTTACCATATTTTATTGAAACATTAGTTTTCAAATAATTGAATATAATTGCTTTATGAAAAATCTCTGCAAATGCCAGTAGATTTGTTGAAGACTATTGAGTCTTGGATATCATTAGCAAGCTTCTGTAAACTTTGTGTTGATGACAATACTTTGGTTTTCTTTTATTTTTTAATTAAGTTTTTGAGATAACTTAAAAAGTACTGTTTGATTATGGTATTTTCTTTTGGGGGTGGGGTGGGGCAGGGTTGAAACAGGGTTTCTCTGTGTAGTCCTGGCTATCCTGGAACTCACTCTGTAAACCAGGCTGGCCTCGAACTCAGAAATCCACCTGCCTCTGCCTCCCAAGTGCTGGGATTAAAGGCGTGCGCCACCACCGCCCGGGTTATGGTATTTTCATATACATGTGTCATTGTACCTTGTTCATTTTTTTGCCCCAATTCCTACCTTCTTTCTTTCTTCTCTTCTTCTCTTGCTTTCTTCTCTGTGCCTGTTTCTCTACCCTCTATCCCACCCCCATCACTACTCTTTCATTCCCTTCATACATACACATATACACACACCTACTTTAATCTAGATTCCATGTAAGAGAAACAGGACTTTGGTCTAAGTTTGGCTTATTTCATTTTAAATCACATTTTCCTGAAAATGAGTTGATTTCATTATATGCATATGCATAGATATATAATCTATATACAATTTATTGTATATATATATATATTATATATATATATTACATTTTTTATGGACTCATCTGTTGATAGTCTCCTGGAGTGAGAACCCTGCTTCTCAACACCTTAGAACCTAATAAGAAGCCACATTTCCATGTGGAGTAGAATTTGAGAAAAGCTACCCTATAATACTCAAAGTTGTGAGATTTCACTGTAAGATCTTAACTTCCTTGGTCAAGTAATCAGAAATATTCAGGGAGAAGATGAAGGAAATGAAAATGGCAAACATCTATTTTTTTGAAGAATTAACTTAAGAGTAGATGTGTTAAACTATAGGGTCAAACTGGTGATCATTTGTACTTTGTGTTCAATTTATAAAATTTTAATTTTGTCTCCCATAGTGATGGAGATGAAACCCAGGGCCTTATGTAGTTAGCTGTGTTCTATACCTGATGTATAAATTTTATTTTTTATAATTCTTGCTTTTATTTTAAACGAAATTATGCTAAAAGAAGTAGGAAAGTTGTAAATATTTTTAGTCAGTTTTTAAGAATTGTTTTTATTTTACTGGGGATTCATTTTTTTTGGTTTTGTTTTGTTTTTGTTTTTCGAGACAGGGTTTCTCTGTGTAGTCCTGGCTGTCCTGGAACTCACTCTGTAGACCAGGCTGGCCTCGAACTCAGAAATCCACCTGTCTCTGCCTCCCACGTGCTGGGATTAAAGGTGTGCGCCACCACCGCCTGGCAGGATTCATTTTAATACATATTTTATCCACTAGTGTCTGTAGTCATTAAGTCTTTAAAAACGGATATTGTTTATATAAAAGTAATGTTTATGAGCAGCTGTTTAAGGAGAAGAGTAGTCAGTGTTCTTTGACACAATACTATTGTTTTATGAAAGTATGTAGACTTAACCACAAAAAGTATATTTCTAATAATTTTTTTTCTTAGATGCTTATAAATAGAATGTTTGATGTTCCACATGATCCATATGTTAAAATTAATGATTCCTTTTGGCCACCATATATTGAGCTGCTTCTGCGTTATGGAATTGCTTTGAGACATCCAGAAGATCCATCCAGAATAAGATTAGAAGCCTTCCATCAGTAAAATGATGGTCTGTTTTCACACAGTATGGACTCTTTACACCCATGGATAACGAAAACACAAGACTATCTAAATAAAGAATATTATTTGCAAATCAAAGGCATAGTCTATCTTTTTTGTTGTTGTCTTAAAATACGGTCTTACGTATTCCAGCTTGTATTAGCTTGCTGAATATTTAGTTGGGTTACAATCCTTCACCACCATGCCCTGGTTGTCCATCTTTGTATCGTGAAATGACTTTTACTTCATTGTATGTGTTTAAAATGGGCCTTTAAACTGTGTAGGTAAGAATGCAAGTAAAAAATATTCTAGACTCTTAAAGCATTTAATGTAACTTGCCTCATTCAATATTCTTGCCTCATTCAATATTCTTGCCTCATTCAATATTCTTAGGAAAATCATAAGAATATGTGATCTTGAAATAACAACAAAGAATCTGAAAAACAACAAAACAACAAGAATTTGTGATTTTTGCTAATTTATATTTTTTATACTGTGTCATCATTTAAGCTATTTCAGTTCCATTTGCCATTTAATAATAGTTTTATATTTAGTAATTATAATGAAATGTTAGAGGGTTTTTTTTTTTTTTTTTTTTTTTTGGTGCTGGGGATTGAACTTAGGTCCTCATGCATGGTAGGTAGGTGAGTAATTTTATATAGTAATATAGTAAATGATATAATTCCAAAATGTTATATGCATGTTTTTATTTCTAGATGTGTTATAAATTGGAATACAAAAAGCTAATATTTAGCCAGGCATACTGGCACATGCCTTTAATCTTAGCATTGGGAGGTAGAGGCAGACATACTGCTGTGAACAGAGGCCAGCCTGGTCTACATAGTGAGTATCAGGACAGCCTGGGTTATGTAGAGAGACATGTCTCAAAGAAAAAACAAAAAACCAAAACCAACCAAATAAACAAACTAATGTTCAACGCTAACTTGAATTATTATTATTTTTTTTTTGTGAGATGGCTTTGCCTGTCATCAAATTTACTAGTCCTCCAATTTCTTGATTGCCTGAATAACAGCTGTGCTATGCTTGATTTAAACCCAGGGCCTCATTTATGCTAAGCAAATATTCTACCAATAGAACTACATCTTTAGCCCTGAAGATATTTTAATAACTGTTATGTGGTAGATTACTTATTTTAATTTGCTGTATTAAAACTAATATTCTTTTTTTCTAGAAATCTAGCTATTCATGCTGTGATATATTTTTATAGAAATAATTTTCACAGATATATGAGAATTCTAAACTTATTATTTCTGTTTTCTACTGTTAGTCACAGTTTTCTTGTTTACTTTATTTAATCCTCTTTTAGGATAAGCAAGTAATATTGTAGAAATGTTACTTTAAATATAGAAATACTTTTCTTTTTTTAAGGTTGGAGGTGGGGTGCGGTGGCACTGAAGATAAAACCAAGCTATAAAGAGTACTTGAGTAGAGCAGAAGGCCCATGGTAGAATTCTTAGCACAGAACAAAACAGTGTGGATTTTATTTTATTTACTTATTCATGCTTGCTCTCATAGTTTGCTTGCTTATTGACTTTTGAGACAGTCTTACTTTATCATCCAGGCTGACCTCAAAACAGTCATCTTCCTCCCTTAGCCCTTCTTTTATGTGCTTGGAATATTGACATGCAACACTAGGCCTTGCTTGTGACGCCTGCTTTTTAAAAGAAAATTGCCTGCCTTGAATCCTGAAGCTTATGAGTAAGGTTAAAATAATCTACATTAAGAAGACAAAACCAAAAATAAAACCAACATGTGGAGGGTTGGGGATGTGGTTCCATAAGGTGCTTGCCTAACACACACAAAGCTCTGTTTTATCTTAACACCACATGACCAGGTTTGGTGATGGTATATGTCTATATAATCACTGCACTGAAGTGGTGGAAGCAGGAGGATCAGAAGTTTAAGGTGATCTTCAGCTATATGGAGATGTGAGACCAGCCTGGGATACATGAGACTTTCTCAAAATAAAGGGGAAAAAAATTATGTGCCGAGGCTGGTTAATTCTCATGCTGTTGCCTCCCAAGTGTCCAGCACCATGCTCAGCACTTAGGGTTTTTATTTTAGTTGCTTATTCAGTCTTGCTTATTTTTATACTTATGGCTATTTTCCTGCATGTATGTATTTACCATTGTATGCCAGGTGCTATTGGAGGCCAGAAGAGCCATCATTTAGATGCTGGAAATGGAACCCAGATTCTCAGAAAGAGCAACTCGTGCTCTTAAACTCTGAGCCATCTTTTCACTCCTCACTCCTCACTCATCACTTGTATTTTAGATAATATATATTTCTTTTAGGGAAAGATTATATATATATATATATATATATATATATATATATATATATATATCTATCTAGATATAATACTGAAGGAGTGAGTAACTTTTAAATGACTGCTTTGAAGTTACCTGAATAAGAAATAGTTCTGCAGAGAAGATCTAACAGCTTTGAAGAGAAGGAAGGATTGTCTTCTGTTGTGAATTCCAAGAGTAGATGAAAGCAGCAGATAACAGTCATTTATCTGACAAGTCTATTGCACTTTCTACTTAACCAATTATCATATTTTTCTAGCAAGATATAAACTGAAATCATACTAGTTTCTATCTATAACTAATCTAAACTTAGTCCCTCAAACCTTTTTTCTGCTTTTTAAATAGTGTTGTAGAAATTGTGTAAAGTGCTGAGAACAATGTCTTTTGTTTCCATGATTTCAGGAAAATCACCAAAATCTATTAGGATTTAAAATTTGTTATTTCATTAACTCATATATGATAAAGATTGGGTAACCCATACTTGAAACACTAAGATTAGGTTTGTTTCAGATTTGAAAATTAGGATTTGTTAGTGCTTGGGATTGAGAAGTGTTGAGTATATTTACCTGTAGAGTATTTGTAGACTTTACTGGATCTAGAGTCTTTTTTTAAGATTTTATTTATTTATTTTATGCACATGAGTACACTGTAGCTGTCTTCAGACACACCAGATGAGGGCATTGGATCCCATTACAGATAGTTGTGAGCCACCATGTGGTTGCTGGGAACTGAACTCAGGACCTCTGGGAGAGCAGTCAGTGTTCTTAACCGCTGAGCCATCTCTCCAGCCCTGGATCTAGCGTCTTAATCAACAATCTGAATGTCCTGAAATATGAACCTTTTGAATACAAGTATTCCAGGTTAGGAATACCAATGTTTTTGAGTATTTTTTCTATAAATCATGATGGTAGTTTAATTTACAAACAAAAAGTTTAGTATGCTGCAATATATCTTTGTTGTTGATTAATATATAGAATTATATATTAGAATGATGTAGGAGAAATTAAGTTTCTGGTTAGAAATTAAGCTCCAGGGAATGTTTCCTGGCTATTATATTTTATTTGATATGATTGTGCATTAAGATTTATGACTCCATTGCTTTATTTGACTTAGTTTCCTTCTTATACATCAGCCATTGGCAGAATGAAACATTAGCCTGATGAAAGATTTGTTTTAGGTTTAGAATTTTAGAGATCAGTCAGTGCATGGTTGGCCATCTCCAAAGCACTCAAGCATGTGTAGTTGTTTAAAACTCTTCGAAATAACAGTTTTCTGAACTTCCACTGGTGACACTAAATTGGTAAGCAAAATTTGATTCCAACTGCATGTCACTAGCAAATAATATGCATGTCCCCAATGTAGAATTCTATGATTTGGTACATAATTATAAAAGGTAGAAGTAGTCAAATGATCTGTGCTCACCAACAACTTTGAGGTCATAGAGTAACACCCTGACAACTTTCTGCAGGTGTCATAAGGTAATTGCTGCCATTGCTCCCAATGTATCTGCTTTTGCTTTCTCAAGTACGTTATGAATAAAACTTGTACTTGCTTACTTTATATATCTGTTTATAACTCATAATTAATGAGAACATAAACCTGGACCAAACTAATCTCATTTAGCTACCCCAAGAATAACTCAGAAAAGTCTTATAGTCACAAAAAGATACAGAAAATATTTTTGCCAAGATTCAACATTCATCTGTGATAAAATTTAAGAGCATTTTGAAATTTGGTGTGCCTGAGAGATCTCTTAGTGGTTAAGAATGCTTTGTGCTAATTATAGTTAACTCAGTCATTCTGGGTTTCTGACAGGGTTGAAAACTTAGAGTCTCATAGCCAATCCTGGCTATTTACCTTGAGAGAAAAGATTTGAGTGGATGGTTTTTAGCTGACATTCATTCTGAAGCCAAGGAAAAAGCCACGTTCAGAACTAAGTGTTTTAGTTAGGATAGATAACAGAGGTTCTGGTTAGTCAACAAAATGATGGACTGGGTATTAGGACTATCTTGTACCTCACTGGTACAAATAGGCATAATTATGCTCTAAATGTATTTTGAGAGAAAAGTTTTATTTGAACAGGAAGAGTGATATGTAGGAGGGGCTAAGGTAGGAGGAGTACTGAGAGGAAGAGAAGGAGTAAGGTGAGGAGGAGAAGGAGAGGAGAAGCTAGGTGATGAGAGAGAGAAAGTGGGGAGACAGGGAGGCAGATGTTCACGTATCTTCACCAGTCAAAAATAGTTGATATATCTAGGTTAGGTAGTGGGTTACACCTCTGATTGAGCATTACCAAACTTATAAAGCCTTTGATTAACATTTTTTAAAAAAATGTATAAATGCAAAAAGGAAAAGGGTGCCCGGCATGGGTTAGGGGTTTTCTAAGGGGGGGAGAAATGGGGAAAGGGGATGGCATCTGAAGTGTAAATAAAATATCCAATAAAAAATGGAAAAAAGAAAAAGAATGCTTTGTGCTTTTTTAGGGGATTCAAATTTAGTTCCTGGTCCATGTCAGGTTGCTCTCAGCCACCTATAACTTCAGGTCCAGGGGATCTGTCACCTTCTGGATTCCCAAGAACACACATATACCTCTTAGGTATCTTTTTAGCATATATATATATATATATATATATATATATATATATATATATATATATTCCTATATAATTAATTGTAGAGGAATTTTAATCTAGCAACATGGCTCCTCTAGCAAGGGATCACATCCAAAGACCTTCTAGGTCTATCTGATCCTGCTGGAATGCAGACACACCTTTAGTACATAGTTTACTTCCTAACAATGGAGTAAGGTTTGTAAAAGGAAACAGCCATGTTTGAAAGTGATGTCTAATTGAGGGGCAAAGTGACAAATCAGAAAGTCTTGACAGAATGAGTCAGCCATAGTATATACTCAATTCTCATGAAATAACAGGAAAGAGGCTACTTAAGAGCAGTTCAGGGAGAAAGAGAGGATGAATGATGTATGTGTATGGAAGTTTTACCAGGACAGTTTTACAGAGACAGGTTGCAAGAGAGCAAGTTAGACCCGGGTGAAGATTGAGCCAGAGAATGAGAAAGGCAGAAAATAAGAACATATTGCCAAAGTGAGTACAAGGCCAAGCAATTCAGTCAGAAGCAGAGAAAAGCTGGATTGAATTAGTCATCTTGGAAGATTAGGTGGTATGTAGGGTAGAAGTTTCCAGTTCCAGTAATAGAGCAGAGAAAGAGATGCTCTGGCCTTAGCCTGAGCTGTGTATTCAAACAGTTTGCGTATGGCTCTCAGCCCATCATCTGAGGGAATAAAAGTATCATTTACAATTAATGGTGAGAATCTAGATGTTTTCTCTAATATCAGTGGGAGGCAAATGTGTCTCCTCATTCTTATTCACCATCATACTTAATGCAATGTGATGGTTTATATTTACTTGGCCCAGGGAGGGGCACCATTTGGGGGTGTGGCTTGTTGGAGTAGGCATGTCACTGGGTGTGGGCTTTTATACCCTAGACCTAGCTTCCTGGAAGTATTCTGCTAGGAGCCTTCAGATAAAGACATAGAACTCTCAGTGCCTCCTGTATCATGTCTGTCTGAATACTATCATGTTCCTGCCTTGATTCTGGACTGAACCTCTGAACCTGCAAGCCAGCCCCAGTTAAATGTTGTCTTTTATAAAACTTTCCTTGGTGATGATGGCTGTTACAGCAGTAAAACCCTAACTAAGAAATGCAATAAAACAAAAATCCTAGGAATCAAGAAAACTTCTTGAGACAAAATTCATTTATACTTGGTTGTACAGTACATAATTTCTAGTGTCTAAAATTTAATTTCCTGTATATTATCAGTAAATACTTAGAATTTTAAACTAAAAAAGCTTGTATCAGAATTCCAAAATTAAAATGATATGTAATATGATGGTTAATCTCAATGACCTGGAAATTCAGAGTCACCTATGCCATGTATTCCTGTGGAGAGTATCTATTAGATTATTTGATGTGCCACTATGAGTGGCACCATTGCTTGCAATGAAATCATATACTGTGTAAAAAGGAGGAACTGAGGGCCAATGAGCTAGATCAATTAGTAAAAGTGCTGACTGTCAAACCCGAGAACCTGAGTTTGATCCCTGGATACCACATGTTGGTGGGAGGAAGCAAACTTAGAAAGCTGTCATCTGACCTTGATGTGTCATGTCATTTCACATGCATGCTTCTTAACACAGCGTATGTGTGTGTGTGTGTATGTATGTATATGTATATATATATATATATATATATATATATATATATATATGTGTGTGTGTGTGTGTGTGTGTGTGTGTGTGTGTGTGTAATATATATTTACGAAAAAGAGGGTGTGTGCTTAGCATAAGCATTCATTTCTATTTTTTGAGTGGATGCAATTTATATAGATAGCCTCCTCAAGCTCATGCTTCTATGACTTCTGCACAGTGATGGACTTTCTCAAACTGTGAGTCAAAATCTCTCTATTTTTATTAGTAACTTTTTTTAAAAAATGTTAATCACAGGCTTTATAAGTTTGATAATGCTCAATAACGAGATGCCCATACAATCAGAAGTGTAACCCAATACTCAACCTAGATATATCAACCATCTTTGACTGGCGGAGACACGGGAACATCCGCCTCCACATTCCTCCCTCTGTCTGTCTGTCTGTCTGTCTGTCTGTCTGTCTCTCTCTCTCTCTCCTTCCCTCCCTCCCTCTCCTTCTCCCTCTCTCCCTTCCTCCCTCCCTCCTTCCTTCCCTCCCTCCCTCCCTCCCTCCTTCCCTCCCTCCCTCCCTCCCTCCCTCCACTTCCACTGATGCCAGACAAGGCCACCCTTGACTACCTATACAGGTGGAGCCAGGAGTCCCTCCCTTTGTGTTCTCGGGCTAGAGGTTTTAGAATGGCTACTCGAGCTTGTGTCTTAGGATCATTTGCTTGAAAAATTGTTTTCCAGGCTTTTACTCTAAAGTAGAGTCTGTCTTTGTCACTGAGGTGGATTTCCTGTATGCAGCAAAATTCTGGGTCCTGTTTATATATCCAGTCAATTAGCCTATGTCTTAATTGGGGAATTGAGTCCATTGATGTTAAGAGATATTAAGGAACAGTGATTGTTGCTTCTTATTTTTGTTATTAGAGGTGGAATTATCTTTGTGTGGCTGTCATCTTTTGGATTTGTTGGAAGAGGATTATTTTCATGCTCTTTCTAGGGTATAATTTCCCTCCTTGTATTGGAGCTTTCCCGCTATTATCCTTTGTAATGCTGGGTTTGTGTATATTGTGTAAATTTGGTTTTGTTGTGGAATATCTTGGTTTCTCAATCTATGGTAATTGAGAGTTTTGCTGGGTATAGTAGCCTGGACTGGCATTTGTGTTCTCTTAGGGTCTGTATGACATCTGTCCAGGATCTTCTTGCTTTTATAGTATCTGGTGAGAAGCCTGGTGTAATTCTGATAGGTCTGCCTTTATATGTTATTTGGCCTTCTTCCCTTACTGCATTTAATATTCTTTCTTTGTTTTGTATACTTGGTGTTTTGATTATTATGTGACAGGAGGTATTTCTTTTCTGGTCTAGTCTATTTGGTGTTCTATAGGCTTCTTGTATGTTTATGGGCATCTCTTTCTGTAGGTTAGGGAAGTTTTCTTCTATAATTTTGTTGAAGATATTTATTGGCCCTTTAAGTTGGGAATCTTCACTCTCATCTATACCTATTATCCTTAGGTTTGGTCTTCTCATTGTGTCCTGGATTTCCTGGATATTTTATATTAAGAACTTTTTGCATTTTGCATTTTCTTTGACAGTTGTGTCAATATTTTCAATGGTATCTTCTGCACC
Source organism: Arvicanthis niloticus (assembly GCF_011762505.2). Classification (NCBI taxonomy): domain Eukaryota; kingdom Metazoa; phylum Chordata; class Mammalia; order Rodentia; family Muridae; genus Arvicanthis; species Arvicanthis niloticus. The sequence continues at coordinate 49,358,663 of NC_047676.1, read as the reverse complement.
TGAGATTCTCTCTTCTATCTCTTGTATTCTGTTGGTGATGCTTGCATCTGTGACTCCTGATCTTTTTCTTAGGTTTTCTATCTCCAGAGTAGTCTCCCTTTGAGATTGCTTTATTGTTTTTACTTCCATTTTTATGTCCTGGATGGTTTTGTCCAATTCCTTCACCTGTTTGGTTGTGTTCTCTTGTAATTCTTTAAGGGATTTTTGTGTTTCCTCTTAAAGGGCTTAAAGGCCTGTTTACCTGTGTTCTCCTCAAAGTTTATGAGAGTGTTACTTATGTCCCTCTTAAAGTCCTCTATCATCATCATTAGAAGTGATTTTAAATCTGAATCTTGCTTTTCTGGTGATATGGAGAATTCAGGACTTTGTAGTGTGGGAGAACTAGGTTCAAAGGATGCCAAGTACCCTTGGTTGATGTTTATGTTCTTGCGCTTGCCTTTTGCCATCTGGATCTCCTTGGTGCTACCTGCACTCACTGTCTCTGACTGTAACCTGTCTTTCTTATTATCTTGGTTGTTTCAGAACTGTGTGGAGTGGGTGTTACTACTGGGGTTAGAGCTGGGGCCCAAGATCTGCTCAGTGCTTGAGGGCAGACTGGAAGGAACCAATGCTCCAGGCCAGGAGTGAATTTCTGGGTCCTAGTGGGTCCCAGTTACTCTCTGTTTGGGGTGGGTGTTGCTGTCTCCTTACCTAAGATACTGCCCAGGTTAGAGCTCCTGGAAAGCCCGCTTCCTCTGGGTTTTGTGAGATTGGGTGCAGTGCTGCTGCCCGGGATCTGCTCAGTTCTCAGGCCCAGACCAGAAGGAACCTCAAAATCTCTCTTATGCTGCTTTTTTACAGGTAATTTATTGCTTGAGGTTGAAAAGATGGATTTGTACCAGGAGCTGGCTGTTGTTGTGATACACATTGCCATTTGGTACTTAGGCCTTTGACACTGGTTTGTGGTGGGAATGCAGAAGAAGCCCAAGTATGCTAGAAGAAGAGCTTAATGAGTTATTCTTGTGGGAGCTTGGAAGACAAGAATGCTGAGAGATGTGTGTATAGGGAAGGCCCAGTTCACAGAGGCCATGGAGGGGTGCTGCTCACTGGCTTGCTCCCTATGACTTAGCCTGCTTTCCTATAAAATCCAGGGCCACTAGACCAGAACAACTTAGAATAGACTGGGTTCTTCCCCATCAATCACTACAAAAATTGCCCTTACAGGACTGCATACAACCTGAATTTCTGAGGCATTTTCCAAGTCAGGGTCCTGCCTATTTGATGTCTATACCTTGCGTCAAGTTGACAAAACTAGCCTGTAAAACTCTGAAGAAAAATTTGTATTGCACTGGCTCAATAAGGTATTTTGAAGGGGTTGAAGATACGGCTCAGTAGCTAAGAGGACTCACTATTCTTCTAGAGGACCCAGGTTCAGTTCCCAGCACCCACATGACAGCTAACAGCTCTGTTTTTCTAAGATCTAACACCCTCACACAGACATACATGCAGGCAAAGCACCAACACATAAAATAAAAATAAATGAATTATTTAAAAAAACATTTTGAACAAAATCCTATCGATTGCATACTCCATCTTATGAAGGTCCAAACCTATTTGCTTCTAAAAAAACAAAATAAAAAGACTAACAGCCAAGTAGTGTGTTTCTCCATGATCAGCATACAGAAACTGGCAGTGTAGTCTAAGAGGCCAGGCTACATACTCTAAAAGCCCGCCCCCCCACCTCCCATGGCATACTTCTAGCAAACCCATAAATCATGAACCTTTCCAAACAGTGCTACTAGCTGTGTGCCAAGTGTTTAGGTACCTGAGCATATAAGGCACATTTTTTATTTAAAGCACCATAGTAGGCATGGATGATGCAAGATTGAGTGGGCCATGAAGTCTTTCATAATGGTTTCAGAGGAACTGAAAGAAGGCAATGTGTGGGAGGGTCAGAATTTCTTCAAAGATAGCTCTTAGAAGATGTTATGTGAAAGTGAAGCCATATTGCAATAGCAGGCCCCACCTTTCCTGATATTGGAAATGCTATAATCATGGACCATCTTTGAGGAAAGCTGCAGTAGAATAGAGACAGCAAAAGAGGCAGAACTAGAGAAGCAGAGCCTATGTTCATCCTTTGGAGCCTAATTAATTTCATCACAAAATTCTGATGCTGTTCATAGAGCTTCAGGATTTGTTTGCCTTGCTGAATTTTGGTCCGATCATTTCTTGCTATGTCCTGATTCATGCAGTTTTGGATAGGAATGTTTACTCTGTCATTGTATGTTTCCCCCCACAGGAGCTCACAGTTAAGAGATTACTTTTTGAGTTTTATATGAGATGTGTACTTTGGACTTAGGCAGTTGGAATTGATAAAGATTTGAGGGACTTTCAAAGGCCTGTATTTTGCATTTGAAATAAATGCAAGATTTTGCAAACCAGGAGTGAGAAATGTGTGTGTGTGTGTGTGTGTGTGTGTGTGTGTGTGTGTGTGAAATAGACAAAGAGAGTCAGAAAGACAGAGACAAAGATAGAGAGGGTATGGATAAGAGGAATCAGAATCTTACTTGCTATGTAGACCCAAATGGCCTCAAGTTCACAAAGTGCCTCTGCCTCCTGAATCTTAGAATTAAAGTAGGCCACCACACTGGCTAAGGTTATGACTTGAAATGATGCATTTGGATGTCAGATTGATAAGGGGTTTAAATCTGATGGCTAATTAATCTTCTTTGTTATCTTGGTAAGATCTAGAATCACCTGGGAGATAGGCTCTGGGTAAGCTTGTAGGGAATTATGTTTATTAGGTGAATTGACGTGATAAGATCCATCCAAGATGGGTGGCACCTGGCTGATATATTGCACTATATAAAAAGGAGAAAGTGATCTCAATATAAGAATTCATTGTTCTCTGCTTCTTGACTGTGGTACAGTGTGAATAGTATCTTCAACCTCCTGCTGCTGTGATTTCTCTGAAATGATAGACTTTAAACGGTAAGCCAATTAACGTTATTTCATTAAGTTACTTTTGTTGGTATTTTATCAAACTACAGGAAAAGTAACTAAATTATAAGTTCTAACAAAATATGTGAAATATTTGTGTTAAAAAAGCACAAACATCTGGTAAAAGAAATCCAAGATCTAAGTAAATGGAAGTATATTCATGAATAAGAAGTCATACTGTTATTTAACCTATAGGTCCATTTCCATCTCAATAAAAATTCTAGCAAGTTATTTTTGAGATCCTGATAACCAACTCTTAAGTTTTTATGGATAGGGAAGATACTCAGAATAGCTTCAAAAATATAAAACAAACAAAAAAATAATTGGAGGGTAAAGGCTAGTTAAAATATTAGGTTGGAGATTACAGTAAAAGATAAAGAGAGGCTGGAGAGATGGCTCAGTGGTTAAGAGCACTGACTGCTCTTCCAGAGGTCGTGAGTTCAACTCCCAGCAACCACATGGTGGCTCACAGTCATCTGTAATGGGATTGGATGCTCTCTTCTGGTGTGTCTGCAGAGAGCAACAATGTACTCATATACATTAAATAAATAATATTTTTTTAAAAAAAAAAGATGAAGAGATGTCAAATATGCATCTGAAAAGATGCTCGATATCACATGTGTTTAGAAAACTGTGAGAGAATTAGTAAACCACACTTCTACATGTATTTGCCTCCTCAAGAGATTATCCAGAGAGGATTAATAAAGAGACAGGAAGACATCTTTGAAGTTTGCTAGCACCCCAATAAGCTAGCAGCCTAGATGCAGTTAAAAGAAGGAGTAAGCCTAGGAACATAGGAATATCTGTGTTCCAGGAGACAATATGATGTAGCCAAATGAAGGCCAGGGAAACAGTAGGTGTTGACATATAACCAAATCCAGGCACTAACTACTCTTTAAAATCTTTTATAACTAGTAATGTTTTACTCTTGTTTTGTTTTGTTTTGTTTTGTTGCAATGTAGTCCTCTTCACTGGTTAGCAAGCACTTGAAAAGAATTCATGGGGCTAGAGAGATGGTCAGCAGTTAAGAGCATTGGCTGCCCTTTCAGAGAAGCTGGGTTCAATTCTCAGCACCCTCAGCATCCACATGACAGCTTACCTTGGACTTACCCACAAGGATCTTACCTTGAACTGGTTCTGACATTCACACACATACATGCAGGCAAAATACTAATGAATTGTCCAGGCCAGCTGGACAATCAAGTGGGACCTTTAGACCCTGTGGAGAGGACTGAGATGCGAGAGAAAATAAGGAGGCACAGCAAGTCAAGAAGTCTGATCAAGCTGGCAAAATTTTTATTGTTCACACAGGTTATATACTCTAAAAACAGGATATGGGGAGGGGTAGGAAAGGAGAGAGGGCTTTGCAGGTGGAGGAAGCTAGCTGCAGCTGCAGAGTCTTACTAAGTTATTATCACAAAGCCTTTCCATTACCAGGGGTTCTAAAAACATCTATCTAGCAGGATGTTGGCTAAATCTAGAGATCAGGAGGAAGGGTTACTAAGGTGGGTTGCCATGAGGCCTTGTTTGAAGTTCTGAGAACTGACAAGTGAATCATGGAAGGTAAGCAGAAAGAAGAATAGCAGATAGGAGAGCCAAGGGGAAGTGTTTGCCAAGAGTAAGGCCTTGCCATGGCTTCTCACAATGAACATAAAAAATTATATATTAAAAAAGAATCCATACTATGTTGCAGCCCGTACTGCCCGTTCCGGTCCGAGGGTCAGGGTCTAGTGAGAGAGAGAGTGGGGATAAAGGGGAAGAGACGCGAAGAATGGAGACAAGACAGAGATTCTGATCAAGTCTCGTTTATTGAAGGGAATTCTGAGCTATTTATAGGCTTTTGCCACGTGCCTTGCAGGTGTTGATATGACGTAAGCCTTACAGGCGTCTATAGCGTGGACAGCACGTGCACCGCAATGCCTTGCAGACGTGGATAGCACATGCGCCTTATAAGCATGTATGGTGTAGATAGCACGTGGACAGCACGTGAACCGCATGCCTTGCAGGCGTGACTACCACGTGCACTTTGCAGCTGGGGCCAGTAAACAGCAACACAAAATATGTGGGATATCAGAGTGTGCTTCAGCTGTTGTAGGCTATTGAAAACCAAATCTTTCGTCAGGGTATATGGTTCCAGATGGCTGCAAAGTTGATCTAGCCGCTTTCTGCTAAAGTCGGCTCCCAACAATACTACATTTATTATCTTTTCCTTTCAATTACTGTGATGAAGACCATGACCAAAATCAACTTGGGAGGAAAAAGTTTACTGGTTTATACTACCAGCTCACTGCCAAATCACTGAGGGAAGCCAAGGTAGGAATTCAGGCAGGACAGGAATCTGGAGGCAGGAACTCAAGCAGAGCCCTTCTTACTCCTGTATTCTTTCTGGCTTGCTTAGTTTACATTTTTAACTCATCAGGACCACCTGCCCAGGAATGGCACAACCCATAGGGTCCTTCCACATCAATCCTCACTGGAAAAAAAAAAAAAAAGGAAAGGAAAAGAAAAGAAAAGAAACAACCAGAAATGCCCAGAGGCTTTCCTACATGCCAGTCCGATTTTCTAAATGAACGTTTCTTCTCGATGACTCTGAATGGGTTTGAGTTAGACAAAACAAAACCCCTAAAATAAAACTAACCAGTACAGTTAGCTCGACAAGCTGAGCTGACTGAGTGACTATTTCTAGGAAATGTTGCTGCCATAGTATAATTATTATTCAGTTCTAGATTACAGGGATGCTTTAGTTCTCAGGGAAAATAGTATTGTTCCGAATGAAGAGTACTGCATTCCTACAAAGCAAGAGCAAAGCATGGCTTGCTATGAAAGGTTATAAAGAGTAGATAAACATATAAATCGAGCATAGTTGTCATAACTAATATTCTGATGACTGAAAGCAGACCCTAACTGTAGTATACTAGAGCTCTATCTATAGCAAAAATAACTTAGAAAGAATAACAGAAATGAATGGGAAAGTAAGTATCAAGCAAATGGAAATTGTTTACCATTTTTAATTTGCATATTATAGCTTACTGAGTTAATAAACTTTAGTATTTTAAAGTCCTTTATAAGCTATGTAATTTAAAAATACCGTCTCCCAGTCTGTGTCTGTTTACTTAATGATGTTTTTGTTTTAGTTTTTCGAAACAGGATTTCTTTGTGTAGCCCTTGCAGCCTTGGAACTCTCTCTGTAGAATAGGCAGACCTCGAACTCACAGGATCCACCTGCCTCAGCCTCCCAAGTGCTGTAATTAAATGAATACACCATCATTGACTGACTTTTAGTGATGTCTTGAAGCACAAAAATTTGAAATTCGAAATATAGCTATTTGTTAGTGCTTTATAGATCTATATATTGTATAGATTTTGTTTCGGCATCATACATTACCAAGCTAAACACCTTTTTGTCTTCTACGTATAGCTCTTATACTTAGGTATGTGAACCACTTTGAGGTTTTGTGTGTGTGTGTGTGTGTGGTGTGATATATAGGGATCTACAATATAAAATTAAAAACTATAATATCCTAGATATTGAAAGTTAAAATCAAATAAATGGGAGATATTATTGGGAAATAATGGCTAGTTAATTCTCTACTGTATTCTTGGTTTACAGTCTGTAGACCAAGTTGGCCTCAACTCAGATCCAGCTGCCTTTGCCTCCAAAGTTTGAGATTAAGTGTGCATCAGCAACACCTGGTGATAAAATATTTTCTAAAGGTGCTTAATTTTGGGGAAATTCAGTGTGAATTTGCATAGCCCATAATTTCTTGTTTTTGTTTTCTCCAAAAGAAAATATAGTGTGTTTACACTGGAGATCATCATAGATACCACCTTAATCAAATAATGAAGTTTAACATTAATGGTAAGATATATTGATAATATGAATTTCTTGATAGGTGTACTGACAAGGAGTTAATCCCATTTGTCTCTTTTTTTGTTTTGTTTTGACATGGAATTTTCTTGTGTTTGCCAGACTGACTTGAGTTCGATCTCTTGCTTCAGCTTCTTGGATGCTGGATTGCAGCATGTGCCGTCCTGCCTTTCATTTCTTTAATATTCTTGCTAAAAGGATGTAACTTCATTTGTCATCAGTAGGGTTATTTTTCTCTGCTCAGATGGAAATCAAAATTAGTCAAAATGCAAGGTCCTTAATGTTGGCAGCACCAAGTCTGGGGTGTTGGAATCTCTTCTTCCAGTGCTACAGCTTGAATCTATATGTACCTGTGGCCAAACATCTGTAGTAAATGCTACCTCTGATCTTGGGGTGTCATTTGGCATTATCAGAACCCAGTTCTCCCACCACAGCAGGCCCTGGATAGCCCAACAGACCAGAAAAGGAAGACTCTGATTTGAAATTACATCTCATGATGATGATAGAGGACTTTAAGAAAGACATAAATAACTCCCTTAAAGAAATACAGGAGAATGCAGGTAAGCAGGTAGAAGCTCTTAAAGAGGAAACACAAAAATCCCTTATAGAATTATAGGAAAACACAACCAAACAGGTGAAGGAATTGAACAAAACTATCCAGGATCTAAAAATGGAAGTAGAAACAATAAAGAAATCACAAAGGGAGACAACCCTGGAGATAGAAAACCTAGGAAAGAGATCAGGAGTCATAGATGCAAGCATCACCAACAGAATACAAGAGGGAATCTCAGGTGCAGAAGATACCATAGAAAATATTGACAAAACAGTCAAAATGCAAAATGCAAAAAGCTCCTAACTCAAAACATCCAGGAAATCCAGGACACAATGAGAAGACCAAAACTAAGGATAATAGGTATAGAAGAGAGTGAAGATTCCCAATTTAAAGGGCCAGTAAATATTTCAACAAAATTATAGAAAACAACTTCCCTAACATAAAGAAAGAGATAATCCCATGCATCCTATCAGATCACCACAGACTAAGGATGGTCTTCAATAACAACAGAAAGCTCACATACACATAGAAGCTGAACAATGCTCTACTCAATGATAACTTGGTCAAGAAAGAAAGAGAGAGAGAGAGAGAGAGAGAGAGAGAGAGAGAGAGAGAGAAGAAAGGAGGGAGGGAGTGAGGGAGGGAGGAAAGAAATAAATTAAAGACTTTTTTTTTTTTTTTTTTTTTTTTTTTTAGAATTTAATGAAAATGAAGGCACAGCATACCCAAACTTATGGGACAAAATGAAAGCAGGTTTGTAATTACTGTTGCCCCTCAGAATGATATTTGTCTTCATGTAAGCACATAGCCTATGAATGCAGTAGCTATAACTGCAAATAATAGAATTACACTGATATTTCATGTTTCTAGAAATGTGTGAGATCCATAATATATACCTCGTTCCACATGGAGAAATAAGCAGATGAAGAATATTGAGGCTCCATTTGCATGTATATATCGAATCAACCATCTGTAATTTATCTCTCGGCAAATATGGGTTACTGATGAAAACGCTGTTATTGTGTCTGATGTGTAATGTATGGCTAGAAATAAGCCTGTGGTGATTTGTACTATTAAGCAGATTCCTAGTAGAGAGCGGAAGTTTCATCATGATGAGATGTTAGATGGGGCAGGGAGGTCAATAAAATGAGTGATTAATAATTTTGAGTAAAGGGTGGGTTTTTCAGGTGTTTGTCATTCATTAGTCATGGTTAAGTGCTGTGTAAAAATAATGACTAATTATATTTTTGTTCTAAGTTTATTATTTTTAATTGGGTTCTTTGGGTTGGCATTGAAACCTTCACCTATTTACGATGGGCTTGGATTAATTATTAGTGGGTTCATGGGATGCTTAATGGTTTTAGGGCTTGGGGTTCATTCTTAGGGTTAATAGTGTTTTTAGTTTATTTAGGGGGAGATAATAGTGTTTGGATATACAATTGCTATGGCTACTGAGGAGTATCCTGAGACTTGAGGTTCTAATTGATTAATTTTTAGTTTTTTATTGTAGGGCTTTTTTATAGAGTTATCTTTAATGTATTTGCTTGATTATTATGATGAAGTTGAGTTGGTTGAATTAGGTGGTTTAGGTGATTGAATGATATATGATATTGATGATGTTGGTGTGATGTTAGAAGGTAGAATTGGGATTGCAGCAATATATAGTTTTGCAACTTGAATAATGGTAGCTGGGTGCTCTTATTGCTGGTATTTTTATTATTATTGAGTTACTTGGGACTAATAGCATATAGAATAGTGATGAGAATTAAGGAAATTAGGAATGATATAAAGTATAGTTTTACTATACCTTTTTGATTGGTTAATAGTTTAGATGAGTTGGTGTGAATAGTTGAAAAGGATTTAGAGATTGCTTTTTCTAATCAAATTAAGTCTAAGAGATTTAGAGATGTTTTGAAGCTGGAGCTTCGGGTTTTTAGGGGAAGTGCGTGATGCATAATTGGTGGGAAGTAACCTAGTGAGGTTGAGAATGTTGAGTATGGGTTAGTTTTGTTGGCTGAAAGTTTTAGGCTTAAATTATTTAATTCTAAGGTGATTAGGAAGCCTGTGATGGAGATAAGTAGGGCTGTGATTTTTAGATATCATGGTATTGTGAGGATTTGGATGTTAGTTGGAGGGATGTTGTGTGAGATAAAGAATTCAGCTAGGATGCTTCCGATTGCCAGACATTTAATAGGATTAATTATGTCTGTGTCTTTTTTGTTAATAATAACTAGTGGGGGATATCGTGGTTTTGTTATAATAACCAAGTAGATAATTTGTATGCTGAATATAGCTGTTATGGATATGGCAATTAGTGTAATTATTAGGGCTCAGGCGTTTGTGTTGTAGGTATTTAGGGCTTCAGTAATGAGGTCTTTTGAATAAAATCCTGTTAGGAATGGTATTCCTGTTAAAGCTAAACTACCAATAATGAGGCATGAGGAGGTGATTGGTATAATTTTCATTATACTTCCTATTTTTGAATATCCTGTTCGTCACTGAGATTGTGAATAATTGAGCCAGAGCATATGAAAAGTATGGCTTTGAAAAACACATGCGTACAAATATGTAGGAAAGCTAGGTATACCTGGTTTACTCCTAAAGTTACTATTATTAGTCCTAGTTGGCCGGATGTGGAGAATGCTACAGTTTTTTTTAATGTGGTTTTGAATAAGTGCGCAGATGGCTGTGAAAATTGTGGTAAGGGCTCCTAGACATATCATTATTGTTAGGATAGTGCTGTTATTTGAGGTTAGTGGATGAAATCGAATTATTAGAAAGAGGCCTGCTGCAACTATAGTGCTTGAGTGAAGTAGAGCTGAGACTAGGGTAGGTCCTTCTATGGCTGATGGAAGACATGGGTGTAATCCAAATTGAGCTGATTTTTCTGTGGCTGCAACTAGGAGACCTATCAGTGGGATTAGGCTACTGTTATCAGCAAGTAGAATTTGTTGGATTTCTCAGGAGTTTGTGTTTAGACAGAATCATGTTATAGCTAAGATGAATCCGATGTCTCCAATACGGTTATATAGGATTGCTTGGAGGGCTGCAGTGTTTGCATCTGCATGGCCATATCATCATCCGATAAGAAGGAAAGATATAATACTTATGCCCTCTCATCCAATGAATAGTTGGAATAAATTATTGGCTGTGGTTAGGATGAGTATAGTAATTAAAAATAATAAAAGATATTTGATGAATCTGTTAATATACATGTCTGAGTGCATGTATCATGAAGAAAATTGTATAATAGATCATGTTATGAATAAGGCTATGGGCAGGAATAGAACTGAGAAATAATCAAACTTTAAGCTTATTGAGAGTTTTATAGAACTTATAGTAATTCAGTGTCAGTTAGTAATTATACATTCTGTGTTTGAGTAGAAGAATATTAATAGGGGTAAGAGACTTAAATGAATATTTAATTGATGTTATGACATATAGTGGGAAATTAATGTATTTGGCTAGGTTAGTCATTGAGATAAATACTGGTATTAGGAGTAGAATAAAAATTATTAGGATTGAGGATGGTATGATGTTTATTACTTTTATTTGGATTTGCACCAAGGTTTTTGGTTCCTAAGACCAATGGATTACTGTTATCCTATAAAAGTAAGAAAACCATGTGTTTAGGCATGGTAGCATGAGTTAGCAGTTCTTGCATTCTTTCTTGGTAAATGAGGAGGTTTATTTCCTGTTGTCAGATTCACAGTCTAATGTTTTTTTTAACTGTATTTACATATTTTAGGCCTGTAATTAGTTTATGGTTGATGGTTAATAGGACAAGTGGGATAATATGTAGGGCTATAACCGTGAGTTCTCCTGTAGGTGATGGTTGTAAGTTGTTTATGTGGTTAGTCAGTTTACCTCGCTGGATTATAATAATTATATATAGAGAGTATATGTCTGTAATGGTAATATTAATTCTTATGAGAACGATAAAAAAATTAGATCAGGAGAAGAGTGATATAATGACAAATAGTTCACCCATAAGGTTAATTGATGGTGGGAGAGCTAGATTAGCTAGGCTTGCTATTAGTCATCATGTTGCTATAAGCGGAAAAATTATTTGTAGTCCTTGAGCCATGATTGTAGTTCGGTTGTGAATTCATTCATAATTGGTATTTGCTAAGCAGAATACTAATGGGAGGTTAAACTGTGGGTGGTTCTAAGTGTGGTGGCTGCTGTAAAGCTTCATGGGGTCTGAATTATGATGGGTGTGGTGACTAGGCCTATATGACTGACTGAGGCGTGAGCACTTAGTGATTTTAGTTCTGTTTGACCTGTTGACCAAGACAGGTTGACCCTGTTATGATTATACCTCATAGTGAAAGTAAAATTAATGGGTAGGCTATATATTTTGTCAACGTGTCCAAAATAATGGAAATTTGCATTATTCCATAGCCTCCTAGTTTTTAGAAGTATAGTGGCTAGGATTATGGATCATGTAATTGGTGCTTCTACATGGGCTTTCGGGAGCTATAGATGTACACCATATAATGGTATTTTAATAAGGAATGCTATTATGCATGCTAGCCATAAAATACTATTTGATTAGGAAGTGTTTATGGGAGAGGCTGTTAGTGACAGGATTAAAAAAAAATTAGGGATCCTGTTGAATTTTGGATTGAGATAAGGGTGATTAGAAGTGGGATAGGACCAATTAATTTGTAAAATAGAAAGTAAAGTCCTGCATTCAATCATTCTGTTTGATTACCTCATCGAGTGATGATAATAAGAGTTGGAATCAGGGTGGCTTCAAATAGAATATAAAATATAATAAGTTCGGTAGAAGAGAATGTTATAATAAGCAGAATTTGTAAGCTAACTAATATTGAGATGTAGATTTTTTTGATAGGTGGTTCCTTCTTTTTAAAAATGATTTTGGCTGGCTATCAATATTAGAGGTAGCAGTCAGGTTGTAAGAATAATTAGTGGGGAAGATAAGAGGTCTGAAAAAATATGATTGGAAAGTTTATATTATTTTTATCATTCTGTTATAGTAGTGATAGATGGACACTGATCACAAAGCTATAGGAAGTGACATTAATTCAGACTTTTTTTTTTATTTTGACAGTCAAGTTAGTAGAAGAAGTATAAGTAATGGAAAAATGATTTTTAGCATTGTAGAAGATTAAGGTTTTATACATAATTAGTTCCATATGTGTTGGAGACTTTTATTAGAAGAGTGAGGCCTACTGCTGCTTCACATGCTGCAAATACTAAATGGGGATGGGAATGGGTATTGAAATTATTGAGTTAGAGTTTAAAGTAGCTATTGAGACTATAATAAATAGTGATAGTATTATTCCTTCTAAACATAGGAAGGTTGATATAAGGTGAGAGCAAAATATAAGGGTCCCCAGAAGTGATAAAGTAAATGCTACTATGAGATTTAGAAAGACAGATGTCAAGTTGGTAATTATGAGTATGATCATAATCTAATGAGTCAAAATCATTAATTTTAGTTAAACTAATTATCAATTACTCTGTTCATTCTAGTCCTTTTTGTATTCATGCATAGGCTAATCCGAGGGATAGAATTGTGACTAAAATGAAGACTGTAAATATTATTGCTGTGATGTTGGTTGTTTGGATTGCTCATGGTAGTGGTAATAATAGAGGAATTTCTAAGTCAAACAATAAAAATGTAATGGCTACTAAGAAGAATTTTATTGAGAATGGTAATTGTGCAGAACTTGTTGGATCAAAGCCACATTCATATGGGTTTGCTTTTTCTAAGCATAGGTTTATTTGGGGTAATCAAAATGCTACTAAAATTAGGATCAGCGATAATAAAGTGTTTGTTAAGATGATAAGTAAGTTTATTACTCTCTTCTGAAGCTTTATCAGAGTCTACTAATTGGAAGTCAGTTATATTTATTATACTAAGAGAGTAGGCTCCTCATCAATCGATAGATACAATTAGGAAAAGTCAGACCACATCTACAAAGTGTCAGTATCGTGCTGCTGCTTCAATCCCAAAATGATGTTTAGATGTGAAGTGAAATTTTAGTTGTCCTAGAAGACATACAATTAGGAATATAGATCCAATAATTACATGGAGACCATGGGATCCTGTTGCTATAAAGAATGTAGATGCGTAGATACCATCTGAGATGGAGAATGAGGTTTCGAAGTATTCTGAGGCTTGTAGAACCGTAGAGGCATAATAAAATAGTGATGAATAGGGCTTGATTTATGTTACTTCATTTTTCTTCTATTAAGCTATGATGAGCTCATGTAATTGAAACACCTGATGCGCTGGGCAGTGGTGGTACACACCTTTAATCCCAGCACTTGGGAGGCAGAGGCAAGCGGATTTCTGAGTTCGAGGCCAGCCTAGTCTACATAGTCAGTTCCAGGACAGCCAGGGCTACACAGAGAAACCCTGTCTCAAAAAACAAAAAAACAAACAAAAAAAAAAAAAAGAAAGAAAGAAAGAAAGAAAGAAAGAAAGAAAGAAAGAAAGAAAGACCTGATGCTAGAACTGATGTGCTGAGGAGTAGGACTTCTAGTGGGTTTGTGGTGTAATTCCTGTTGGTGGTCAGCAACCTCTGAGGTCATGGTTTGGTTCTAGACTAGAGTGATAGAATGCTCAGAAGAAGCCGGCAAAGAAGAATATTTCAGAAACAGTAAATAAGATTATTCCATCTCAAAGCCCTTTTTGTATGATAGGGGTATGATGGCCTTGATATGTTCTTTCGTGAATGATGTCTCGGCATCATTGATATATTTTTAAAATATTTGCTAGTAGACCTATGGTTAAGAGAGTGGTTGAGTTATAGTGAAATCATACTGCTAGGCCAGATGTTAGTAAAAGAGCTGAAAATGCTCCTGTTAATGGTCATGGGTTTGGATTTACTATGTGCTATGCATGGGTTTGGCGGGTCATTATGTGTTATCATGTAGATACAGGCTGACTAAAAGAGTAAATACGTATGCTTGAATTAAGGCTACGGTGAACTCTAGAATGGTGAGTAGAAGTAAGATAACAAATGTAATGGTGGCGGTTGGTGGGCTGATATTTATTAGTACTAAGGTAGACCCTTCGATTAGGTGTATTAGTAGATGGCCTGTGGTGATATTAGCTGTTAGTCGAACTGCCAGTGCTATAGGTTGAATAAAGAGACTGATCCTTTCAATAATAATTAGAATAGGAATTAGGGAAATAGGAATTCCTTGTGGGAGGAAGTGGGCTAGTAAACTTTTTAATTTATGTTGAAAACCTAGAATCACAGCTCCGGCTCATAATGGAATGGCTATGCTTACGTTTATAGATAGGTTGGTGGTAGGCATAATGTGTGTGATAGAAGTCCTAGTAAGTTTGTAGACCTAATAAATATAATCAAGGACAAAATTATTAAAGCTCAGGTTTTTTGGTGTGTGGATTAGTGTTATTTGCTTAATAATAAGTTTAATCAGTCAATGGTGGAATGAATGCAGATGGTTGCTAATTGGGCATTCTGATGATGGAATTAGAATTGATGGGAATATAATAATAGTTATGACAATAGGTAGACCTATTACTGTTGGAGTGATGAAAGAGGCAAATAGATTTTCGTTCATTTGAATTCTCAAGGGGTTTTTGCTTTTTGTGCTGTTAGAATTTTTGGTGATGGGGCTGTTGGAAATGTTTGTGTAGAAATTTTTAATTGAAATAAAATAAATAGGGTAATTATTGATGAAATAATAGGAATAAATCATGTGGATGTGTCTAGTTGTGGCATATCATTATGGAGATTTAAGGTCTCTAACTTTAACTTAAACACGGGGGTTTAGTCCTCTTTTTACCAGGCCTTAAGGTGATTATCATGTCGAACTGCAAATTCGAAGCGGTAGGGAAATTCCTCTACTAAGGCTTCTCCTGCCCCCTTTCTGATAGGCGGGAGAAGTAGATTGAAGCCAGGAATAGTGTATTTAGCTGTTAACTAAAATTTTGTAGGTTTAAATCCTACCAGTCTAGTTAGGGTCTTAGCTTAATTAAAGCAATTGATTTGCATTCAATAGGTATAGGATATCCTCTTACAGTCCTTATCAGAAGTTAAACTTGGTTGTTTTCTTAGGGCTTTGAAGGCTCTTGGACTATTATATCCTAAACTTCTAAAATACTAGTTGAGGTGAAAGTGGGAGGGTTAATGTACTTATGACTGTTAGGGTCGGTAAGATAAAGTTGTGTTTGGGGCTTTCGTGATATATAGTTATTTTGGAGTTATTATTAGTTGGAAATATTGTGAGTAAAGTTGAGTAAATTAGGGGGGTATGAAAGAATAAATTTAGTAGTGCTATCATGGCTATTAATGTTGCTATAATTATGCAGTTATTTTTTAGTAGCTCTGTAATAATAGCTCATTTGGGTAAAAATCCCTGTCAGTGGTGCAAGGCCTCTTAGGGATAGAAGGAGTAAGGAAGTTACTGTTAGGACTATTGGTGTTTTATTTCATAGTAGTGAGATTGAATTGATTGTTGTAGAGGTGTTTATTATTAGGACTATGAACATAAGGGTTGTGAGGATAATATAGATAATAAGATTAAGTAATATAAGATTGGGATTATATGGGAGAATTTCTACTATTCAGCCCATGTGAGCGATTGATAAGTATGCTATGATTTTTTGTGTTTGTGTTTGGTTTAGCCCGCCTCATGCTCCTATAAAAATTGATGTAATTGCAAGTATTAGGATAATAGTTGGGTTTAAGAGTTGGTAAATTTGAAATATAATGGATAGTGGGATAATTTTTTGTCATGTAAGAAGAATCAGTCCTGTGTATAGGGGAATTCCTTGTGTTACTTCAGGAAATCAGTAGTGAAATGGGGCTAGGCCAAGTTTTATTGATAATGAGATTTGTGCTATATTATGTAAAATGCTGTTTGTTTGTTGTTGAAATGTTCATATTCCTAGTTGTTTATAATTAAGTACAATAGCGAGTAAAATAATTATTCAGGCTGTTGCCTGTGTGATAAAATATTTTGTTGTGGCTTCAGTTGATCGTGGATTTTTTTTTTGTTGTTGTTAATTAATAGTGGAATAATTGCTAGGAGGCTTATTTCTAAGCCCACTCATATTAGTGTTAGGTTGGTGCTAGCTATCATAATTATGGGACCCATAGGATTGTAAAGTAAATAATGATGATGGTGATAGGATTTATTAGTATGGGAGGGAAGGATTTAAACCAATGTTTTCAGGGTATGGGCCCGATAGCTTAATTAGCTGACCTTACTGTGTTAGGATGGGGTGTATATTTAGCACAGAGAATTTTGAATTCTTAAGAGTAGGTTCAATTCCTATTATCCTAGAAATAAGAGGATTTAAACCTCTATAATTCACTCTATCAAAGTAAATCTTTTGTCAGACATATTTCTACACATGGGGGGAATGCTTGCTATGAAGATTGGTAGTGAGATGTGTCATATGAAGAATGCCAGGGTTAGTGGTAAAAAGTTTTTCATAAGAGGTGTATGAGTTGGTCTTAGAGGAATCACGGGTATGATGCTCAAATTCATAAAAATGTTGTTGATAAAAATAGTGTTTCTGTTATGGAGTTGATTGAGTAGAGTTCAGGGAAGTTGGTGTTGTGGAATGGGCCTAGGAAGATAATAGCTGTTAAGGCATTTATTAAGATGATGTTAGTGTATTTGGCTATGAAGAATAGTGCAAATGGGCCAGTGGCATATTCAACATTGAACCCTGAGACGAGTTCTGATTCCCCTTCTGTTAAGTCGAATAGGGCCCAGTTTGTTTCTGCTAGGGTTGTGATAAATCATATTATAGCTATTGGTCAGGCTGGAATAATTAGTTACATTTGTTCTTGGGTAGTAATAAGTATTTGTAAAGAGAATGAGTCGCTTATTAATAGAACTGAGAGTAGGATGATGGCTGTTGTTACTTCGTAGGAAATTGTTTGGGCAGCCGCTCGTAATGCGCCAAATAGAGAGTATTTTGAGTTGGAGGCTCATCCAGATCATAGAATAGAGTAAACTGAAAGGCTTGATGTCGCTAGGATGAATAGAATGCCTAAATTTAAATTAATTAGTGGATGGGGTATTGGTAATGGAATTCATAGGCTTAAAGCAAGGGAAAGCGATACGGTTGGTGCGATAATAAATAATGAGATTGAGGTTGATAAAGGGCATATTGGTTCTTTTATAAATAGTTTTATAGTGTCTGCAAATGGTTGAAGAATTCCATATGGTCCTTCGATGTTGGGGCCCTTTTGTAGTTGTATGTATCCTAGAATTTTTTGTTCTACTAGGGTTAAGAAAGCTATAACAATTAAGATAGGAATTAGGAGGGTTAAGATAATAATAAAATACACAATTAGAAAGAGGAATTGAACCTCTGGGAACAAGGTTTTAAGTCTTATGCAATTTCCTGCCTCTGCCACCCTAATAACCTTATCTAGGTAATTGTAGTTGTACATATTATATTAAGATTCTATTCATAAATTAGGTTAAGAGTGCCTTTTGTTAAGGTGGCTCTATTTTTCTTGTCCTTTTGTACTGGGAGAAATTGTGAATAGACAGAAACCGATCTGGATTGCTCCAGTCTGAACTCAGATCCCATAGGACTTTAATTATTGAACACATGAACCATTAATAGCTTCTGCACCATTGGGATGTCCTGATCCAACATTGAAGTAGTAAACCCTAATTGTCCATATGAACTCTTAAATAGGATTGCGCTGTTATCTCTAGGGTAACTTGTCTGTTGATCAAAAGATTTTTGGTTCAATAAGATTTGGTAGGTTGCTTTGACTTGTTAGTCTGTGCTAAAATCATTCGGAGGATTTTTTGTTCTCCGAGGTCACCCCAACTAAAATTTTTAGCTTATATTTTTATTTCATTAGGTTATTTTGTTTTAATAATTAAGCTAATTAATTTAAGATCCACAGAGTCTTCTCATCTTATTATATTATTCGAGCCTCTTCACTGGAAGGTCAATTTCACTGATTAAGAATAAGAGACAGTTGAACCCTCATCTAGCCATTCATACTAGTGCCTAATTAAGGAACAAGTGATTATGCTACCTTTGCATGGTCAGGATATCTCGGCCGTTTAACTTCAGTCACTGGGCAGGCGATGCCTCTAATACTTGTTATGCTAGAGGTGATGATTTTGGTAAACAGGCGGGGTTCGTGTTTGCTGAGTTCCTTTTATTCTTTTTAATGTTTCCTTAAAGCACTCCTGTGTTGGGCTAACAGTTATAATTTTAGATAATTTAATTGGAGGTTTATTATCTATAGTCCTATAACTAACAATGGTTATCCAAGTTGTTATACACTTGTGCTTGGAGAATTGTTTTTCTTGTTACTCATATTAACAGTATTTCATCTATAAAATAATAGATTAACCCAATTTATAATATAGGAATTTATTACAAATGGTCAGATTAGTTGTTTTTAATGTTGAGCTTGAATGCTTTCTTTATTGATGGCTACTTTTAGGCCTACAATGATTAAATTAAATGACGATTTATTCACTATTAAAGGTTTTTTCCACTCCTGAAGAGCTGTCCCTCTTTTGGCTATAATTTAAGCTTACATTTAGATTTTATATTCTTATGGTAATTTCAAAGTTGAACTGAAATTCATTTTTTTTGGGTAACCAGCTATCACCAAGCTCGTTAGGCTTTTCACTTCTACCTAAAAATTTTCCCACTATTTTGCTACATAGACGGGTTGATTCATAAAATTGTTTTTAGGTAGCTCATTTGGTTTCAGGGTTTCTAACTATAATTCATTTAGTTAGAATTTTTCTAGTTGATTCATTATGCAAAAGGTACTAGGTTTTATCTTTGCCTCTTTTTTCCTTTTAAATAATCTCTCATCTTTCCCTTACGGTACTTCTTCTATAGCTCCTAAGGATAATTTCTTTTTCCAATACTTTTAATTAAGTTAAATGTTTTAATTTATATAAAAAGTAGTTAAGTTGATGGATGTTAGGGCTAGAATTAGTTTACAGTGTTCATGTACTATGAATTCTGGGTGTAGGCCAGATGCTTTGGTATTAAACTACGGTGTGATTATTCCAAGCACACTTTCAGTATGCTTACCTTGTTATGACTCTCATAAACTAGGTATTAATGTGTTATGTATGATTTAATTCATTTAGTTTAAGGAGGGTGATGGGCAGTATGGACGTACTTCATTGCTCCATTCAACTAAGCTCTCTATTCTTAATTTACTACTAAATCCTCCTTTATCCTTTGGTTTCATAAAGGGTTTCATTACTGTTCTTTTAAAAGAAAATGTAGCCCATTTCTTCCCATCTTATTGGCTACACCTTGACTAAGATTTTTATGCTTGTTCTTGTGCTTACTTTAGTACTTTCTTAGGGTTTGCTGAAAATGGTGGTATATAGGCTGAATTAGCAAGAGATGGTGAGATATAGTGGGCTTTATCCATTATAGAACAGACTCCTCTAGATGGATATAAAGTACCGCCAAGTCCTTTGAGTTTTAAGCAGTGGCTAGTAGTTCTCTGGCAAATATTTTTGTTATTGAATTATTTAAGTTTAGGGCTAAACATAGTTGGGTATCTAATCCCAGTTTGGATCTTAGCTATCATGTAAATAAAAATTAGAATTACTTTCGTTACTGAGTTTAGGTCCTAACAATGAATTTTCACATATAAGTTGGATTTTAATTCTATTATTTAGTTATAATTATCACGTTTTACGCCAAAAATAATCAGTTTAGATTAATCATATGACCATGGTGGCTAGCACAGAATTTATCAACCCTAAGAGGTAGAGCTTAGTCAAACTTTTGTTTTTTGCTTAATATTTATCACTGCTGGGTCCCGTGGGAGTGTGGCTAGGCAAAATGTCTTAAGCTGTTTAATGTGCTTGATACCTTCTCCTTAAATTTTCAAGTAAATGTTTAAGGAATTTTACACAGGTTCATGGATATTTGCATGTGTAATCTTACTTCCAATTAATTATAAGGTTGCGTTTATGGGATTAACTCTGCATTGAAGTGCTTTATTGTTAAGCTATATTAACTTAATGATATAAAGTCATTAGGGGTATATAATGAGATGAACTTTAACCAAGTGAAATTTGGTTTTATAAAATTTTTACTAATACTAAAATTTAAGTTATATTTTGTGAATCACTAGAATAGGATGTGATCAATAATATTTAAGTTATGTCCTTGATGCTTTTGGGGTTTGGCGTTAAGATGGGGGAAAGGGGGGTTGGTAAGTGGTTTTTCAGATATAGTATAATTATATGTCTATCAAGCATTAACTTAGAGTCTTCGGTGAACTACATATGAGGATTAATGACACTTGAATGAGAAGTCCAGCTACATGATAAGTTGACCTTCATGCCTTGACAGCTATGCTGAGTCACAGCATCCTAAAAATTAAAAAATACCAAATGCATGACACCACAGTTATGGTGGGCATGGGCTGATTAGACCTGATACCATTGAGATGTCTTATTTAAGGGGAACATATGGGCGATAATGCATTTGATGGCCCTGAAGAACCAGATATCTGATAAAGTTTCAGTTTAGCTACTCCCAAGTTTAATGGGCCCGGAGCGAGAAGAGGGGTATAGGCGGATGAGTTGTTGGTTTCACGGAGGATGGTAGAAATATAGACCAAATGTGGAAGGGGATAGTCATATGGAAGAGAAGAGTTTATGACTTAATGGTGTATGTATAATACCACAGATATGTCTTTAAAGCATTAATTAAAATGTATTAGTCTTAATAGGCATGGTTAATAGAATTTTGAATTGAGTTTGGTTTGATATCTTAATACATTAATGGAATTTACTTGCTTATATGATAGGGGGAAATAATTTAATGTATGATATACATAAATGTTCTATTGTACTATATAATTTTATGTACTATGTCAAGAAGTAGTTTAAGTAGAATATCAGCTTTCAGTGTTGATGGTAGGGAGATATCTTCCTTCTTCTTGATGCCTTGAGAGAATATGCTCTCAAGCACTTTTGGTTTACAAGACCAAAGTAATATTTATACTATCAGGGCATAGATTTCATTTTAATATTTTGTCTTCAATAATACCTGAAATTCACATTAGGATGAGGATAATGGAGAAGTAGCTAATGGAAGCCAGTTGACCAATAATGATGAATGGGTGTTCTATGGGTTGGTCTCCAATTCAGGTTAAAATAAGTAGGTTTGCTACTAGAATTCAATATAAGGTTTGGGTGATTGGGTGAAAAATTAGGCTGTGTTGTTTTGAGGTGTGGAGAAAAGGTAGAAAGGCTAGGATTAAAATAGATAAAATTAGGACTAATATGCCTCCTAATTTATTAGGAATGGAACAAAGGATAGCATAGGCAAATAGGAAATATCATTATGGTATAATGTGGGGAGGGGTATTAAGTGGGTTGGCTGGTATGTAGTTGTCAGGATCTCCTAATAGATCTGGAAAAAATAATACTAGAGTTATTAAGAATAGAATTATGATTAGGACCCCTAGGATATCCTTGATAATATAGTATGGATGAAGTGGGATTTTTCTGCATCTGAATTTAGGCCTGTTGGATTATTTGAGCCTGTTTCATGAAGGAATAGTAGATGGACAACTATTCCACAAAATAGAAACAGAAGGAACACTACCCAATTCATTTTATGAAGCCACAATTAGACTTATAACTAAACCACACAAAGAACCAACAAAGAAAGAGAACTTCAGACCAATTTCCCTTATGAATATTGCTGCAAAAATACTCAATAAAATTCTCGAAAACCGAATCCAAGAACACATCAAAATGATCATTTACTATGATCAAGTAGGCTTCATCCCAAGGATGCAGGGATGGTTCAATATACGGAAATTCATGAGCATAATGCACTACAAACTCAAAGTAAAAAACCACATGATCATTTCATTATATGCTGAGAAAGCATTTGACAAAATTCAACATCCCTTCATGGTAAAAGTTCTGGAAAGATCAGGAATTCAAGGCCCATACCTAAACATAGTAAAAGCAATATACAGCAAACCAGAAGCCAACATCAAACTAAATGGAGAGAAACTTGAAGCAATCCCACTGAAATCAGGGACTAGACACTCTCTCCCTATCTATTCAATATAGTACTTGAAGTCCTAGCTAGAGCAATTAGACAACAAAAGGAGGTCAAATGGATACAAATTGGAAAGGAAGAAGTCAAAACATCACTATTTGCAGATGATATGATAGTATACTTAAGTGACCCCCAAAATTCCACCAGAGAACTCCTACAGCTGATAAACAACTTCAGCAAAGTGGCTTGATATAAAATTAACTCAAACAAATCAGTAGCCCTCCTATACTCAAAGAATAAACATGCTGAGAAAGAAATTAGGGAGACGGCACCCTTTATGGTAGTCACAAATAATATAAAATATCTTGGTGTGACTCTAACCAAACAAGTGAAAGATCTGTACAACAAGAACTTCAAGTCTCTGAAGAAAGAAATTGAAGATCTCAGAAGATGGAAAGATCTCCTATGCTCATGGATTGGCAGGATTAATAAATTAAAAACAGCCATCTTACTAAAAGCAATCTACAGATTTAATGCAATCCCCATCAAAATTCCAACTCAATTCTTCCTAGAATTAGAAAGAACAATTCTCTATTTAATTTGGAATAACAAAAAAACTCAGGGTAGCAAAAACTATTGTCAACAGTAAAAGTATACTTTTGGGGGAATCACCATCCCTGACCTCAAGCTACAGAGCAATAGTGATAAAAGCTGCATTGTATTGGTACAGTGACAGGCAAGTAGATCAATGGGATAGAATTGAAGACCCAGATATGAACTCACACACCTATGGTCACTTGATCTTTGACAAAGGAGCTTAAACCATCGAGTGGAAAAAAGACAGCATTTTCAACAAATGGTGCTGGTTCAACTGGAGGTCAACATGTAGAAGAATACAAATTGATCCATTCTTATCTCACTGTATAAGGACTTCCACATAAACTCAGATACACTGAATCTAATAGAACACATGGTCACAGGGGAAAATTTTCCAAACAGAACTCCAATGAGTTATGCACTAAGATCAAGAATCAACAAATAGGACCTCATAAAACTGCAAAGCTCCTGTAAGGCAAAGGACACTATCAGTAGGACAAACAGCAACCAACAGATTGGGAAAAGATCTTTACCAATCCTATATTCAATAGAGGGCTAATATCCAATATATACAAAAAACTCAAGAAGTTAGACTCTAAAGAACCAAATAACCCTATTAAAAAATGGGGAACAGAGCTAAACAGAACTCTCAACTGAACAAACTCCAATGGCCAAGAAGCACCTAAAGAATTGTTCAGCATCCTTAGTCATCAGGGTAATGCATCTCAAAACGACCTTGAGTTTCCACCTAACACCAGTCAGAATGGGTAAGATCAAAAACTCAGGTGACAGAAGATGCTGGCAAGGATGTGGAGAAAGAGGAGCACTCATCCATTACTGGTGGAATTGCAAGCTGGTACAACCACTCTGGAAATCAGTCTGAGGGTTCCTCAGAAAACTCCCTGAGGAACCAGCTATACTACTCCTGGGCATATACCCAGAAGAGGCTCTAACATGTAATAAGAACAGATGCTCCACTATGATCATAGAAGCCATATTTATAATAGACAGAAGCTGGAAACAACCCAGACATCCCTCAACAAAGGAATAGATACAGAAAATGTGGTACATTTACACAATGGGATACTACTCAGCTATTAAAAACAGAGACTTCATGATATTCGCATCCATTTGCCAATGGATGGAACTTGAAAATATCATCGTGAGTGAAGTAACCCAGTCACAAAAGAACACACATGCTATGCACTCACTGATAAGAGGATTATAGACCAAAAGTTTGGAATACCCAGTATACAATTCACAGACCATATGAAGCTCAAGAAGAAGGAAGATCAAAGTGTGGGTGCTTCAATGATTCTTACAAGGGGGAGCAAAATACTCACAGGAGGAAATATAGAGACAAAGTGTTGAGCAGAGACCCAAGGAAATGCCATCCAGAGACTGCCCTACTTGGGGATCCATCCCATATACAGATGACAAACCAGGATGCTATTGTGGATGCTGGGAAGTGCTTGCTGGCGGGAGCCTCATATGGCTGTCTTCTGAGAGCCTCTGCCAGAGCCTGACCAATATAGATGCAGATGCTTGAGGCTAACCATCAGACTGAGCAGGGGATCCCAATGTAGGAGTTAGGGGAAGGGCTGAAGGAGCTTAAGGGATTGGCAACCCCATAGGAAGAACTACAATATCAATCAACCAGATACCCCAAAACTCCCAAGGACTAAACCACCAACCAAAGAGTACACATGGAGGGACTCAAGGCTCCAGCTGCATATGTAGCAGAGGATGGCCTTTATTGAGCATCAATGGGAGGAGAGGCTTTTGATCCTATGGAGGCCTGATGCCTCAGTGTAGGGGAATGCTAGGGCAGTGAGGTAGGAGTGGGTGGTTGGGTGGGGAGCACCCTCATAGAAGCAGGTGGGAGGGGGGATGGGACATGGGGTTTGCAGAGGGGAGACCTGGAAAGGAGATAACATATGACATGTAAATAATGAAAATTTCCAGTAAAATAAAAAAAATAGTAACGAACTAATAACAGTGATGTACCCTGTCAGCAATTGATTTGATGCTAAGATCATTTGATAGATCATCAAAGAAGTTTTATAACTAGCTAAAGAGTTATTAATAGGGACAGAATACATTTTCTGACATAAATTAAAAATATTTCTTGCTTAAAGATAGTGCCTAATGCTTCAACAAGACATATTTGTTATTTTGTCTTTTTTTTCCCCCAGAGCTGAGGATCGAACCCAGGGCCTTGTGCTTACTAGGCAAGCACTCTACCACTGAGCTAAATCCCCAACCCCTCAACAAGACAATTTCAACAAGAAAAAAAAAAAAGACTAAGTCCAAGGGAGTGTGGGGTGAAAGAAAGGATGCATACAAAAACATGTAGGGAAAATGAGATATTTTTAAAGTTGTTGCAAGGATAACATAATTTTGAACAATTGACATTTGATTTTAAAATACATTTATGCTCAATGGAAAATTATCCATAAAGGTACCAAGTTTTTAATAACTTCTTCATTATCACATAATCATATAAACAAGCAATATAATATATCTTCTATATGGATATTACAAAATAGACATTGGATAGGAAAGGTAGCTTAGCTTTGTGTCAGAGTGTTTCCTTGTTTGTTCTTTGTTTTGACTGGGGGACATGATACTCAAACTTCTGTAGAAGTGCACTGAAAAAATGGGTTGTTTCCCACCTCCTCATTGCTGGGATTGCAAGCATTCCCACCACACTCAGCCTTTTAAAGCATGTGTTCAGATTGATCTTAAGTGCTCTTGCTTGTATAGCAAGCACTGTACTGGCAGAGCTATATTCCCAGCTCCTACAATGATTTAAAGTATATATTTATTTTTTCTCTCTACTTGCTTTATGGATATGTAGTCTTTTCCAGTTCTACTTAGTGGTTTGTCTGATTCAGCATCATCTTTAATACTAATGCCACAATCGTTGAAAACTTTAACACATTTATTTCATTTCCCAATTTCTGTGCTATATTCAGAACACATTCTTATGTCAGATATTAAGTGCCTTTAGATTTATTTATTTCTATTTAATGTACATAAGTATTTTACCTATCAGTAGTTCTGTTTGCCATATTTGTGCCTGGTACCTGCAGAGGTCAGAAGAGAGCATTGGATCCCCTGGAAAAGGACTTATCAATGATTTTGAGCCATCATTTAGGCTGTTGGGACCAGAATGCAGGTTTCTTACAAGAGTAACAGACACTCTTAGCCACCGAGGCAGCTCTCTGGCCCTGAGTTACTTAGTTTTAAACCTTGGAAGAGCTAATTATTATTGTTGTTGTTTTACACATTTAATGTTCATTTATATGTACCTGTAGGTCTATAATTTTGTTAGTTTTTTATTCCTTCCCAAAATTATGAGCATATGTTGGTATATGTAGATTTAATTCATTCATTTAACTGTTTTATACACAGGTATAAGATTACAACTTATTTATTTTCTTATTAATAATCTTTAGATTGATTTCTAATTATTCATTACAACAAACAATATTGATATATTTATTACTAGAAGTTTAACATTTGTGATTTTTAAAGATTGCATACTTAAAAATAGACAGGTTTAATCAAAGATATGTATATATTATTATATATGTATATAAAGTATAAAATTACATATATATTCCTCTTTGGTAGATAGTACCAAATTTCTATTTCTGTTATTTGCACTGAATTTATTTAAGTTCTATCAAAAGTCTATGAGGATGGCCAGGTGTGGTCGAGCATGCTTGTAAACTCAGAACTTGGGGGGTAGATGTAGGAGATTCAGGAGTTAAAGACCAGTTTGAGCTACTTAGCAAATTCATGATTTTTCTGGGCTACACAGTGAGATACTGTCAACAAAACACCAAACAATTCTCTAAAACAAAAATCAACAAAATAAAACCAAAAAATTCTCCTCACCAAAACAAACAATAGCAGTAGCAAAAAGTACATAAAACCGGAGCCAAGCTCAGGGATAGAACATCTGTTGCATATGCTGGTGTCTTTAGAATCAGTCTGCAGTCTCTTGTCCCACATCTTACCAAACTGTAGGAAGTTCCTAGTTCTCCCCATCCTCCAATACTTGATATCATGAAGCTTTAACACCTTTCTTCTTTATGAAAAGAATTACTATTTCTATGCTTTCTGTTGAGATTAGATACTTTATTATAATCTATTTTTTATTAGCTTATTCTTTCTTGTAACCTATCAGTTCATACTATTTTTTAATTATTTTTTGTCTATGTACTTGTAAGAATAAATCAAGAATATTTAAAGAACTTGTAAGAAAGTTCTTTAAATATTCTTGATTTATAGTATGCTTTGATGATAACATTGTCTATTCTTGTCCTAGATTTTGCCTTATGTTTCTTATTTTAATGTTTTCTTAAATTTCATTTAATAAAGTTAGAGTAAATATTATTTCATAATGTTGGGCTGTTCAGAAAGTGTATGTAATTGGGGTTGTGTAGGTGACTCAGGGATTGAAAGGTTTGTTGGGCTCAGAGGTTAAGAGCACCGTCTGTTCTTCCAGAGGTCCTGAGTTCAATTCTCAGCAACCACATGGTGTCTCACAACCATCTGTAATGAGATCTGATGCCTTCTTCTGGTGTGTTTGAAGACAAGTGACAGTGTACTCACATACATAAATAAATCTTAGAGAGAGAGAGAGAGAGAGAGAGAGAGAGAGAGAGAGAGAGAGAGAGAGAGAGAGATTGAGAGAGATTTGTCAAGAATTAAGACCCATGTTCAGATTGCCAGAAAACACATTAAGCTGGATGTATGTAGTAGCCCATATCTCTAATCAGCACATTTAAGGCAAGATGGGGGGAAGAAACAGGAGAATCTGTGAAAGCTTTCTTGCCAGCCTGGTGAATGTAGTAGAGAAGAGATGCTGCCTCAAGCAAGGTGAAAGGCAAGTGTCAGTACCAGAGGTTGTCCTCTAACCACTACGTATGTACCACAGCACGCGTGTATCTACTCACACACACATACACACACATTTAAAAAAGGAAAAGTGTATAGAGTTGGTTTGTAATCTTAATAATTTATTTTTCAGCAGGGTCTCTGACCTAGGCTTACCACAGATTCAGTGTATAACCAGGATGACTTTGAACTTCCTATCCTCTTGCCTTTCCAAGTGCTGCTGTTATAGACAAGCACCACTCACTATACCTGTTTCATGTATGTTGGGAATTATACATGCCACCAACTGTATTACATTCTCCAGCTTTTATTTTATTTTTTTGAGACAGTGTTGTACTATGTTGTCCAGGCAATCCTCCAATTAATATCAGTATTTCTGTCTTATTTTCCTGACTACTAGGTTTGCAGGTATGACTCAACAAGCTGGGTTTCAAATTGAATTTTAAACTACTGAATTTTGATTTAATGTCTCAGAGGAAGAATTAATAATATGTCATCTTAATAATCACCCTCTTCAATTTTATAAGCATAGAATCAGAGCTTTTTTAAAAATCACATTTTGCTGAATATATCCACAGTTTAATTTTATGAAATACCTTATCCTTTAGCCTAAAAATGTAATTTTAACTTACATATATTAAGAAATTTGAAGTATCTCTCAGACTTTTGTCTCTTTACTCCTTTTTCCAGTCTTTGACATATATACATATATACATATATACACATATACACATATACACATATACACATATACACATATACACATATACACATATACACATATACACATATACACATATACACATATACATATATATACATATATACATATATACATGTATTTATGCATATCTCTCTCCTATTCTTTTTTTGGCTAGGATCAAACTTACGTGCTAGGTAAGTGCTCCACCACTGAGCCATTGCCAACCCCCTTACATAATTTTTATTATTATTCTCCCATTGGTTTCTTGAATGTGCTTTGTTTACTTAAGTTTATTATGTTTTTAAAGACCACTTGAAAAGTTTTATGTTTTGAGAGTGTAACTAGAGGATCTTTTAATTAAATGAAGAAAGAAACAAAAGGCTGGAGGAAAAAGTTTTGAAAGAAATACTGGTTATTATAAGATTTTTCAAGAATTTCTACTGTAACTGAAATTCATTCATAATTGATTTTCCCCTTTCCTGTAGTGTTCAGGATTCAATCCAGTGCTTTATCCATGCTGGTTTAGTGTTCTACCAGTGAGTTACATCACCAGCCCTCATACATTTCAATGAAAACACTATGTAGTAATTGCTGTAAAATATTTCCATGCTAACAGAAGTGCTGAATATAGTACTGCAATGGCAAGGGGCTGATGAGGTGGCTCAGTAGCTAATAGCACATCCTTCTCTTGCAGAGAGCCTGAGTTTTGTTCCAGGACCCATGCTGATAGGTGCTCAGCCACCTGCATCTGCAGTTCCAGGGGCTTCCAACATGCTGGTCTCTTTGGGGACTTGCACTCAAATATATATACCCATATTCAGACACATGATTAAAAGTAAATCTTTTTTTTTTTTTTTTAAATGGCAAGACATGAATATAGGAAGGAGAAATGAGGTAGAAACTATAGATTAAAGAGGTTTCAGGGGATGGGGGTTGGGGAAAATGTGGCCAAAATATACAAAATTTTAGTTAGAATAAGTTCAAGAGACCTAAGTATCTTGTTTTAGTCATTCAACCATGAAATTGGTTATCAGTTTACATGCCATAAATATGTATCATTTATTACTTAAAAATATAAATAATAAAAGAGAAACATTTGTATCATAAAACACTTTTAAGATAGGACACAGCACCAAGGACTTGACTTTTCTCTGTATAACTACTGTTCTAATTTAACTGAAGGTTTACTATTAGAGCCTAGTGTAGAGGTATATGCCTATAATACCAGCTGTTAAGACACTGAGACAGGGAAGTTACAAGTTTGACGGCAGCCCAAGTTACATAGACTGCTCTAGTCCAATGGGAGATGTCTCACAAAACAGAAATCAAGGTTTACTGGAAGAGTAGATATCAGAGATTGAGTAGTAGTTAGGTATTTTGTTCATGTTTGTGGTACTAGCATTTCTGAAGCTAAAGCAAGAGGATTGCCATGAGTTGAATGATAGAGTCTGGGTTTGACAACCTGAGGGAGACTGTGTCAGAACACACAGGTTTTTGTATAGAGATAATAGCACAGCACAAGGTATGCCTTTAACTCCATTAAAAAGATAATGACTTTGTGAGGAGAAATTTGAGTATTGCTACTTGGTTACTCAAAGGAATTATCATTGCTTTAAGAGTAACAGTGTGTTTAAGAGTACTGGCGTTTAAAATGTAGACCTTATATTTTAGAAATGTAGGAGTACTTAGTCAAGGAAATGAAGTGTCTGGGCTTGGTTTTAAAATAATCCATTGGGGTTGGATGAATAATGAGAATATAGGGAAAATAAGATAGGTTCTACTTCATTCAGTACTTGTTAAAACTGGATGATGGCTATGTTGGGGATTATTGTAATAATATATTTTTTATGTTTGACATTTTCTGTAATAAAATTATATATATATATATATATATATATATATATATATATATAAAGTTAAATGGACACTCCATTTCTTACACTAATAATTTTCCACTCCTGCTCATTATAGTCTTAGTTGCAGCATTTGGAGGAGGCAAGGAAAGTTAGAAAAATTTCATTACTCTGTTTAGACGCAGGATGGCACTCTTTGAATAAGTAATTAGCCAAAGTCTACTTCTCACTGAAAAACCTGCTTCACCATGCAGTTACTTCCTAGGGCCAATTAACTTAACAGAGAGTAAAAGCTTTTTCCTAGATTATATAGGTGATTGGTGGTGACACCTTGACTTTACTTTTCTGTGCTGGCTGTATCTGTCTTAAGCCAGTGTTTGAAACATTAAGGAAAGTTGAGTCTCATATCTAATGGATGATTTTATGCAAAGACAGCTTGCTCTGTGCCACGTTTATTTTATTTTTTGGTGGTTTTTTTTTTTTTTTTTTTTGTATTGCTATGAGGTCTAGCAATCTCTATTTTACAGAGAAAGAGAGAGAGGGAGAGGGAGAGGGAGAGGGGGAGAGAGAGAGAGAGAGAGAGAGAGAGAGAGAGAGAGAGAGAGAGAGAGAGAGAGAGAGAGAGAGCTCAGTGAACCATCTTTATTTAAAGCTGTCAGTACCAACCACAGAACACATTTCCACTTTTACTATGCAGTGAGCCAGATAGTGAAGATTAAGGTCAAAATGAGAGCTATCCCCTGGACAAATATTATGGCCTTCCAACCTTTGAAGAATCATTGAAGTAATTGTATTGTTCCAGGTTCCCACCTATGCCTTCTTAAGCCATTCAAGGTTTTCGAGAACAATTACACCTACCACCTCTGGTGTAGGAAGGAAAACAAAATCAAATGGACAGCAACGTTAACAGAAGCTAGAAATTTAAGAACTGGCATTTAGAACGTGCCTCCTTATTTTTACATCCCTCAGGTCCAATTTTGTTTTCTGGTTCTGACCGTAGGAAATTGACTGGGTGTTAATTAAAGACTGGAATTTCAAGGCTCAATTTCCCCTCCCCCAACCTTGGCAACCCTAAACCAACTCCCAACCCCACACTCCCCGGTCCAGACAGATAAATGATGCAGCAGATTACACAGCTGAACGGCAATGTTTGTCCTGAGCTATTTTTCGATTTTCTTCCTGTTTCTGATACTTGAGCCAGACATTGTTTGCTTGCTTAGGACTTGGAAAGCGTATTGGGCATATATTTTTTTTTCCTGTGGTTTAATGCCAGGGGCTTTCTTCTGGTAAATGAAAGTGAAAGTGCTACGTTGTGGTGGTATTTTATCTTTAAAGGCTGAACTGGCAGCTGATGTGGAGGGGGAGGTGGGATTGGAAAGCTAGAAGAACCGGTTCTAATGTTTTGTTTGTTTATCTTGAGATCTCAGCGGGGCTCCTGTGTCTGTCCCCCACACCAACCTTTTTAGGGGGCTGATTTAGGCTTTATTTTCTTTTGAGCAGTCATTGAAGTTTCATTCACTATACTACAAACAAACAAGCAAAACAAAACAAAAAAAACCCTCACTTGTGGCTTTCCCTGTTGCTGTTTAAAACACCATCTAGTCTCTCATCTGGAAATAATGCAACACTCCCCACCCCCTTTTCCTTTTATAGTTCCCCATAACCTGAAGTCGATAATCACATGGAAAATGTGCAGGTCTCAATTTCGTTTAGTTTTTATTCTTTTGGTTGTATTTTGACTTGTTGAAGTATGTATTCAACACATAGGCGTTTTGTACACGTCTTTAAGTCTTGAAATTTTGCTCTACTGATCTGACTCCTTACATGACATTTTATGAATAAGTTTTAAATATTTATTGCAGAGATTAAAATAAAACAAACAAACAAAAGTCAGAAAATGACACCAAAAATTCTAACAGTGACATTAGTCTAGCCACCTCCCTACCCCCACCCCATGCCTTTCCATTTTCCAAGAAACTGTAATAACAAACCAGACAAGACTCCGCAAGAGGTTAGAGGAGGAGGAAATAGGCGGGGTGGGTTAGGGGAGAGAGGTTAGAGGGCCAGAGTTTCTCTCATTCACAGGGTGGAAAAGTTGACATTGTCTAAGCTCTTCTGAATGGCTGGTAGTTGGATACCCCGATTGTACCTCTACCTCCCCTCCCCCTCCACGTGACGACCCAAGACACATGCGCACCCGACGCAGCCCAGGCACATCTGCAGACTGACGTCAGTTTGTTCTGCCTCTGAGGAAAGCTGCCAAAATTTTCTTCTGCTGCAATTGAAGTTGGCTTGGGGCCGGCAGTGAGCTCGAGGGCTACTTCAACAAAACTTTTCCTGCCCTTCCTGCTCCTCTTGTCTTCTCTCTCCTGATACCTTTTGATGCTCTGCACATGTTATTTGCATAGCAAAGGCACTAAGCTGTCCAGGAAGAGAGGGCACCACTTCCACCCCCAATAAGCCTTTCCCCTCTTCTTTTCTTTCTTTTTTCCTTTCCTTTTTTTGGGGGGGGTGGGTGGGCGGGGGGGGGAGTTGGGGGTTACAAAGCACATCTCAGGTTGATAGCCTTGGATGTATTGAAAGGATTTTTTCTTTTCTTTTTCTTTCTTTCTTTTTTCTTTTCTTTCTTTTTTTTTTTTTAACTGCCAAATCGGAAAGTCCGTTCTTTAAAGCTCCATTTAGAGAGACTATAGGGTTTTATTCTGGCTGCAGAATAACTGGCTGGTGTGGCTTTGCAAGGGGGGGGGGGGGGGGCAAAAAAAAAAAGAGAGAAGGGAGTACGTGAGTCGTCCAGTTCACTCTCTATTGTTTGAAATTTACTTTTTATCAGAATTTGAAGATGAAAACGGTAAGGAAGACTTCACAATATTCAATGAAACCTTAAAAAAAATACCCAACAACTTGTGCTTTGCTTATCTTCCGAATAACGCTTAGATCTCTCTCTCTCTCTCCCCTCCCTCCCCTCCCGTCCCCCTCCCCCTCCCTTCTTCTCTTCTCTTCTCTCTCTCTCTCTCTCTCTCTCTCTCTCTCTCTCTCTCTCTCTCTCTCTCTCTCTCTCTCTCTCTCTCTCTCTCTCTGTGTGTGTGTGTGTGTGTATGTGTGTGTGTGTGTGCGCGCGCGCGCGAGTGCGCGCGCGTGCGTGCTTTATGGCAAGAAGTGAGTTTGACTAAACTCACATTACAGATAGAAATCTTTTAAACTCTAGACTACTCGTGGATGTAGAATTCCGGGGCTTACAGGTATTTCATAATGTGAAAATACGCGCTTATTGTATGAATTTACATGTTGTGTGAAGTGGACTTGATTATGATCATCGTGAACTTTTAACTAATCACCAGATAGCGGGGGAGAAGGTAATGATGATGTGTGCTTTTTAATCGATTTCCAGGTTTATGCAATTGCCTTCTGAAAAATCCGTTTTATGTCAGTGTCTTTAGTATTCAGACAAGTGCATATTTCATGCCTGTGCTCTCAGGGTAGCAGTAGTGTGCTGGCTGTAGCATCAGTGCTCTAAGATATGTTAAGCTCTTAATAGGCTAATCAAAGAGACGAAAGCGTGTGGTTTTGATTTACTTTTGCTCACTTGGGCCATGCTAGACTCATAACCCTCTGGAGCCTTGTTTATCAGAGTATGTCTGTATATATGGTATATAAGACTGAAGTTCAGTGATTGGGGAGAGAGAACAAGATTGTTGAAGGAAGTATTGGAAAATCTTTCTGATAATATGTGCTATAATTTCTGTTTTTGATAAGCTGTCCACTTGTATTAGGGGCAAAGAGAGCAAGCCAGAGCAAGAAAGCACACTGAGAGGGAACAAGAGAGTAAGTTTCTTACTCTTGTTTTTATTTGAGCTGCTGGTGCAACGCGTTTGGGCCAAATGCCAACTGTCTGGGTCACACGCGTTTTATCCAAATAGATTTAGCGCTGCTGTCTGGAAACGGGCTGCTGAATGTTAACTTTAGGATCAACTCAACCAGGGCAGCTCAGACTGTTACCCTCTGTCTGGATGAAGTGGGATGGGAAGGGGGTGGTGTGAGGGTGTGCAGAGAAGGGGGAGAAAAGGAAAACCAAACCATTGCTTGGAACTTTAAAAAAAAAAAAATACCTTGAATATAATTTTCAATTTACTCTCTTAGGTTCAGAGTTTCTAAACTATTTTTTCTTTCTTTTTCATTTTTTAAAGCTTACATTGATTAGACTGAAATATTTAGTAGTGAATTTGCAGTCCTTAAAATTCATGACAGGAAAAGAAGAAAGGCAATGTAAAACTGGTGTACTTGAAGGCAACTTAGAAAATTAATTTTGAAGATAATTATTTTCACCAAAGTGGTAGTGCAGTCTTGTTTATATTAATTTGATGCTTAAATGTGAGTATTAGTGATTTTTTGGAGTGTGCTACATTAAAGCAAATCATTCATTTATCACAAATGCCAACAGATTATTCTGTGTAGTTGTATTAATACTTTTTGTGATTCCTCAGAGGAAATCTTCCAATCATTAACACTGAAATATTGTAAATAATTTTTATGTTTAGTCTAAAAGCCTGCAAAATTTATCTCTATTCTTGTCTGTTCTTACTACTTCCTCTTCATTTCCTTAGCAACCAAAAGTAGCTACTAGTAGTTTAGGGTGGGTCTGTGTGCCAAATCTTGCTGTTTGTGATCTTAACAACAGATGAATTGAGTTATCATATTAAGGAAAGTTAATAGCATATTTGGATTTTGTGGGAAGGAAGAGAAAAAAAGATGTAGATAATTTGTCATAGTTTTACAAAAACAAATAAAAAAACAGTTGGTTATCAGTATTTTACACTAATAACAAGAAAGAAAAAAAATCATTTTTTAAGGAAAAATGTTTCAATACAAGTAGCTTGTATTTACCTTTAGCTCTGAGAGAATTATGGAATTAAGAGTTTATTTTGAGAAATTTTGTTTTGTATTTTTGCTTTTCTTAATAAGATAAGTTTTGAGTAAATTTTTTGTTTAATTATACTTTGGTGACAAATCTTACAAAGTTTATAAATCAAAATTCTTTATAATTAGAACCTAATTGTGTGTTTAGAATGACAATAGTTAACAAATATTTGTTGAGAGAAAAATTGAAAATGAAATGAAAAGTTTTTTATGTATAAAAATAAATAACCTGAAAGGTTCATGATACTGTTGCTTTTTCCATGCAAACCAAATCAGCTTTAAAATAAATAACTAGAATTAAGATGATGGAAAAAGTTGGGAAATAGTTAATTATGTTTTCTAGCTTCATAACAGTTAATGAGAGGAAATTATTACTTTAGCTACTTCTACATCACTTGAGTGGAAAGTCAGGCCATAAAGAAAAATCAAGTAAGAGGCTTCAACTAGGGCAGACTACTGAAAGTATCACTGTAGTACAAGTTGTCTGGTATTATTTCTTCTACATAACTAGTGTAGCTTAAAAATATGAAAGCAGCTAAATTATCCTTTAACTGCTGGCTGGTGTATTTATAGTATGAATAAATGTCATATACAAAAAATCAAAATGAACTGGATATTTTTCTTGTATAATTATCATAGCCTAGGTTCTTCACTCTAGTTTAAAAGAGATGGCAGTTTCCATATTGGATCCATGGTATCCTACTATTCCATATTTTCCAGGGGAGGAGGAATATGAAACTAGTTTTGAAAAGTAATGCTGTATAATAAGAGGGGAGAGATAACTTTTATTTAGCTACTCCATTAAAATATAGACATGCTATCTGATATAATCTAATTTGTTCTCTCAGAAAGTCTTTGTAAGGTAGATATTACTGTTTCAATTTTATAGTTGAGAAAACAGATCCAGGGGTTTCGTAGCTTGAAGTCAAACCAGGAGTAACAAGCCTTATGTTTCCCACAAAATAATAGTATTGCTGTCCTTATACAACTTAAATGGTTTAATGAATTGTGATTTCTAGATAGTTATTAGCATTTTAGTGTTAGGTGAACTTTAAATACTATTGTTTTCTCCACATACTTTATTGTGGCATCTAGATGAGCTTTCCCAGCAAATGTCAGAAGCAGGTTAATACGTTTCACTTGTACTGTGTGGGTGACTAAGTAATTAGATACGCTAGTTATAATTTTAATTGGGCTCTAGCCAACTGAACATTAATATATAGTGCTAAGTTTCCTCTCTGAACATTGAGGGTGTAAAAGATAATGAGGAAGAAGGGAGACGGGACTCTAAGTTATTGAGTGTCCTGGTACCATAGACTCTATCTAGTGATGAACAAGACCATACACTTCAGTCTGTTTAATTCAGGAACTCCTGTTCTTTCTATTACGTACCAATACTTTTCTCACTGGATAAGTCACTTTAGTTACTCATTTTTCCTATTAATGTTACTAGCTTAATTAATGTAGATGTTTATAGGATAGTGTAAGAAAAGGTAGGAGCTCAGAAACTTCTCAATGAAGAACAAGAAACTTCTCAAGGGGGGTAATGTTTTCTAAATCAAGCCCACTGTCTTGAAACTTTGCCATTAGTTTCAGTGTCCAAGAAGACAAGAGGAAAGGGGTGGATGATTTAATTTAAATCAATCATGAATCTAGAAAATGAACTCAAAGATGCTAATTATAAATTCCTTTTTAAATGAAGGTTAAAATTTAAAGTAAATGGAGGACCCATTTGATGTCAGATGTTATTACTGCAAACATTCTAGTGACTTGAAAAAACTAACACAGTAAGGAGGAATGTTATTCCTGAAGCAATAATTGTGTATTAATATCTGATGGTTAGGTTTGGAGTAACCATGTATGAGAAGGTTGCAAACCAAAATAATGATTCTTTTATTTATTGTAGTTGAATAAATAGTAGGATTTAGTTTATAGGTTTTTAAACTTAAGAGTATGTACTTTTAGGCTTGCCTAAATAGAAATAGAAGTTTTAAGATTAAAACAACTGTATGCAAAGTTGCTTAAAAACTGTTTATACTAACAAATTCCACTCGTGAATATATTATACAACATGGTTGTAGAGGACTACTACTGAATATTCAAATAGTTTCTTAAGCTACAAGTGTACTATAATACACAAAACTTAGATTTTTCATCTAGATAGCCATGGTATATAAACA
Organism: Arvicanthis niloticus; assembly: GCF_011762505.2. NCBI lineage: Eukaryota > Metazoa > Chordata > Mammalia > Rodentia > Muridae > Arvicanthis > Arvicanthis niloticus. Next base: position 49,321,095 of record NC_047676.1, on the reverse strand, counting down.
TTAACTCACTTGTTTTCTAGCTACTTGATCTCTGTGAATGCCAATTTCTTCATGTGTTAATTCACGGCTGTATTAGTTATCAATTGCTGCATAACAAACACAGAGTAAATAATGGAGCACATATTCACTATGCCAGTTTCTGTGAGTCCAGCTATGATTAACTGTGTCCTGGTGAGGTTATGATCAAAGTATTGGCAAAGACAGTTCTTTGCAGGAAGCCCCATTGGTGAAGAATGGACTTCTAAGTATTCTGGGGCAGGATTCAGTTACTAGTATGCTATTGGATGGGGCGGAGGGTTCAGTGTCTTGTCAGTACTAGATAGAGGTTGCTCTGATTTCTTTTTTGTAAACATCTTAGTATTAAGTTGCTTCATCTAAGCCAAGGAAACAAAGTTGAGTACCAACATTCTGAGCCAGAATCTTTTGTAACTGAATCATAGAAGTGGCATCTTTTCAGTATTGAGACATTTTCTTGATTAAAATTAAATTATTAAGGGATGAAGATGACAGAAGAGTGTGGCTGTTAAGAGATATCCCCACTGAATAATCTGCCTTATTACAGGGGTGCTATTACATTGTAAGTGAAGACTGAAGGAAGTGATCTATATTTTCAATATTTTATTTTTGGTCTGACCTTAAACTACTTTTCTATATGTTACTATTCAGGCTTCTGCAAAGGAACCAGATTTCCTTTTTCTATTATTACTAATGTTAGTGCCCATTTGCTTTATCTGCACCTGCTTACCATCTAGGCCTTCTGGAGAGTCTCTTCTATCAGTAATGACTATATCCATCAATTTGACTAGTGAAATTCCACTCATTTCCAAGATCTGCCTCAGGCCTGTTTTGCACAAGTTTTCCTTAATCCATCCTTACTGACTTAGAGATACTTTCCTTCATTCAATCACCAATAACATGTTTTTAAACTTCATTTGGGCATTAACTATCATTTTTTAATTTTTCTGTTACTTATATTACAAATTCTTTATCAAGGGCAAGAATTGTGTTTTAATTTTTTTCTGTATTCTGCTATTGTTATAATGTCATTTTTAAACTTAGAGAAAACATATTGTTGATTAATGAACTAACTTTTCCAAAAGTCAGGAGTTTGGTCACTTGTAGAAATGAATATGAGTAATTTCAGGTAGTTATAACACCCTATATTTCTTGCTCTAAAGGAAACAAACTATTGTACCAACTTTTATTCTTCTATATGCCTAACTGATATTTTATTCACTATTGGTTTAATTATTCGTTTATTTTTAAACCAACAAATATGGCAAGTATTTATTATGTGACTATTATATACAGTAGAAATTTGGGGTAAATTTTTTAATATTTTCTACATACCTTTTAAAAATCATATTTGTATTAATATGACTTACAAGGGTGATTTAACTTTTATTTCAAAGTCAAATATAGTATTATAAAAATCAGATATTGAGCTGTGGCACAGTTGTATACACAATAGGAATATAAGGATAGTTTTACCTTTATTCCAAGCTCTATTACTTTGTGGTTCTAAATTATATGTGGACTTTTGTCTTTTTTAGTTACTATTTTGCTGTTAGTGATCTCATTATTTTTTCTTCTGATATGCTATCTGTTGGTCAGTCAAGTGGTTAAATATGTAAATATTTTGAGGCCATGAATTCTGACTGAGATTATTAGCCAAAAGTAAGATGTATGAGATAGGATTTGAAAGGTATTGTAATATTGGAATGAAGTTGTAAAATTTTTTCTTCTCAAGTACATTATACAGAAGTTGAAATTACTTTCCTTGAGTTGTTTAATAAGTCATGTAAGACTTCTATATAAATTCTGCTCTACCATAAATTGGGTGAGTTTTTTTAGAAGTTTAGGTTGTCATACTACCTAAGTGTGCATAGACAGTTGATAAATCTCTGCATTTGTAGATCCAAGTTATCAGGACATAACTCTGGTACCCATAAAGCAGCACAGCAGTCTTGAAACACGAATGGGCTTAAAACACTTTGTTGAGGAGCCACATGCCATTGCAATTTGTCTGTTTTTTATGTTATTAAAAGGACGTTAGCACACTATACTCCTCCATTGTTATCTTGAGAGTTTTATTTTTAAAAGAATTATTAGTCTCTTCAGATTTCTTCCCATGCCGTCTTCCTCCTCTTTTTTTTTTTTTTTTAATTTGATTTCTAAAACGTTGTGCATCAAAAAGCACTCTATAATTTCTAGCTCCAAGGTTCTTTCTTTGGTTATTTAGTTGTCATGGAATTATCCTGCTAGCCATTCAGGTTTCTGATAATGTGTTAAACTACATTAAGTTATTTTGAATTTATGTCCTTTGGTAATTATTCTTTAATCTGTAGTAAATATGTTCATTCATGATATTTTTCAGTTAATTCATATTTTTCCCTGTAGGTTAAAAAGTGGCTACCATATTTAAGTGACCTATTACTCTGAGCTTTGCTAATGAAAAAATTTCATCAACATTATTTTCTTCATTTTTGGATTGGAAAAATGAATCCAGACAGAGAAGAAAGTGCAAGATGTTGGGGACGAGTACTTGTTAAACAGTGGAGCGTCTAACAACTCATTCGCAGAAGGTTTAAAGAATTAAAATTGTTATGCTTCGATATTGGTATGTTAGTGACTCTCTAGCTCATAGGTAGCCCTCCAAAACATTCAGTTTTCCAAATTATGGAAATTTCGTGGAAAACGTTGACTTGGATTTTGAGCCTCATCATGGCCTCATCGGAATTTTATAGTGACCACAGACTCTCATATAGTTCTCAAGGTAGGATTTCTGATTTTGAAATTTGAAACAGAAATGATCACAAAATAAACACTCTGAATATTTAGTTTGGTAAATAGTTTCTTGGGAATATTTAGTCAGATGGAGAAAAAAAAAAAACCAAGGTATTTTTAAGAGGATGCTCCACTTGTCCTTCTGAGATAATGCTTTATTGGGTCTAAGAGTTGACAGTTTTTCTTAGAAGATGATACACTCCAAGCTGGTGCTTTTCTTATCTTCTGAATCTTAATAGACTCATTCCTTGCTAGAGTTTTGAGCTGTGTCACTTTCAGACAGAATCCAAATATTTATATTGTAGTACAGGAAGAAATAAAAAAAACCTGTGGGGCTAAAGAGAAGGCTCAGTGGTTAAGAACACTGACTGAACTTCCAGAGAATCCATGCTCAGCTACAAGCACCCATATGACAGTTCATATCTATCTGAAACTCCAGATCATGCTGTCTTGTCTCCATGGAAACTGATTGAATACATGCTGAATACATGGTTAATTGAATATACATACATGAAGATTTAAAATACTTGTGTACATAAAATAAAAGATAAATAAAAATGTTTAATTGTTCTCTAATTTTTTGTTATACTATTGATTTTTAAAATTTTATTGAGATATAATATATATAATACATCCATTAAAGACTACATCTCAATGGTTGTTAGTAGGTTTTAGAACTGTACAGTATTACTATAATCAATGTTAGTACATTTTAATCTTAAAAACAAAAATCTGTGCCCATTGAGAGTCACTCCTAAGTTCCCTAGTCCTAGGCAATTTCTACACTTTGAACTCTTTTTTAAAAATTGGATATTATATTTACATTTCAGATTTTATTTCCTTACCCCATTCCCCACCACCACCCAGCAACACCCTATCCCATCCCCCTTTCTCCTGCTTCTATAAGGCACTTTCAACTCTTATCTCTAGAGATTTGCCTCTATTTCACCAAAGTAGAACTATGTAATATTCAGTCTTTCTGTGATTGGCTTCTTTTACTAAGAGTAATGATTTTCATGTTAGAAAATTAACTTTGATTAAGAAGTCACTTGCCATGGTGGCACACACCTTTAGTCCCAGCATTGGGAAGAGGCAGACAGATCTTTGATTAAGGCCAAACTGATCTACACAGTGAATTCCAGGACAGCAAGGGCTATCAAAAAAAAAAAAAAAGGGGGGGGTGGGGTGAGGCAGTTTTTATGAAAGGTCATTCACATGTAATAACACATACAGTGCTACATTCCTTTCCTTTGTTTTTAGAGAATAATATTATTTGGCTTATTACAACCTGCTTAGTCATCATCAGGTGATGGAATGTTGTATCATTTTTTTTCTTGGGCTGTGATGAAAGTCCTTGTATAAGCATTCACACAGATTTGTGTGTGTGTGTGTGTGTGTGTGTGTATGTATGTACCTGGGAGTAGAATTATAGTGAATTTATCTGATAATTTATAATATTTTGAAGAAATGTCATATTTGTTTCTAAAGTGACCATAGCCTTTCACATTCTTATCCACACACACTATCCATAGCCATAGAGATTCTCCATGAACATATTTGGGTAGCTAACAAAGTTCCTTTATCTGAGCTAAACATGTTTTAAAAAAATGTATATGTAGTTTTTGTTTAGTTTTCATGTAAGATTTTCATACTCCAATTAAATTTAATTAAAAATTAAATTTAGAAAGAATACTAGTCCACAAATAATTTTTTAAATAATGCTGTTTTGAGAAATGAAACTATTGAAACTTAATTTTTATTTTCCTTTTCATTCGTTTACTATATCATTTTCCATTCATATCTCATATAAAATGATGTATACTCTCAACTGCCATCATTGCTCATGGTGTTACTTCTGTGTTCTGTTAAATGTTCTTTTCTTTCATGTGCTTTTCCGGATCCTCTGCCTTGGGATTACAAAGAGGAATTCCTGACTTATCTTGAACACTACCAGCTAACTATTCCAATAAGAGTTGATCAAAATGGAGCTTTTCTCAGCTTTACTGTGAAAAATGATAAACACTCAAGGAGAAGACGGAGTATGGACCTTCTTGATCCACAGCAGGCAGTGTCTAAATTATTTTTTAAACTTTCAGCCTATGGCAAGCACTTTCACCTAAACTTGACTCTCAATACAAATTTTGTGTCCAAACATTTTACAGTAGAGTATTGGGGGAAAGATGGACCCCAGTGGAAACATGATTTTTTAGACAACTGTCACTACACAGGATACTTGCAAGATCAACATAGTACAACTAAAGTGGCTTTAAGCAACTGTGTTGGATTGGTAAGTAAATATAATTTTAAGTTTCTAATGGGAAAATAAGTTCACAATGTAAATGTCTTTCTTAGGCTTAAAATATACCTGTAAATGGTTTAAGCAGAAAGATAATAGTTTAATTTTGTTCATCATTTCTGCTGCTCTGACCTTTGTCTTTGCCCTCATAATGTTTATAATGATTTTCATAGGGCAGAATTTTGAATTCGTTTAGAAGTAGCGACTGAGTGCAGGTTGGTGGTGGTACACTCCTCTAATCCCAGTACTTGGAGCAGAGGCAGGTGGATCTTTGTTAGGTTGAGGTCAGCCTGGTCTTCAGAGTGAGTTTCAGAACAGCCAGGACTACACAGAGAAACACTGCTGGAAAGTCTTTTTAAAAAAGAAAGAATAGAGATATAAATGTAAATACAGTAGAATTTAAATAAGTTTTAAATTTGAGAAAAACTCTGTAATTGGGAAGTAAATTTATTTATTTCTGTTCAGGTTTCCATTTTTTTTTTTTACAACTGCTTAGCAAAATGAGATAATATTAGTACTTACTACTTTAATATTCAGTTTTAATTTTCACAAAAACGTGTTATTGTTAGCTTTCTTATAAACAATGTTAGGGTTTTATGTGTAACGTATTTGTTTCTTTAATTTTAGTAATTTTTTGGCTTGTATACAGATAAATGGGTTCTCTAATGGAATCTGGATACATGTGTATCAATACAGTTTATTCTAATTCATTCCCTCCTTGACAGCCCTCCTCAGGGCTGCTTCTCCAGCCAGTTCATGCTCTTCCCCCCCACCCCCCCAGTTTGTCTTTCTTTAAATTTCCTATTACATGTATTATTTTGTTGCCTGGTCATAGCCTTTCCTTCTGCTCTCAGGATCCCATTTTTAGTTTTCTGAGATATCAACAGACATAAACAAACAGTCAAGCACACATGCACATACATGTAATTTTAAATTGCGTTCTGCATGTGTGAAAAAAATGTGGTTTATTTCATTTAACACAATGATTTGTAGTTGTATCCATTTTCTTGAAAATGCCATAATTGCATCTTTCTTAATAGCAAGAGAAAATTCTATTGTATGCATTTATCATCATTTCTTTTTCTTTAACATCTTTTGGTGGGCATCTAGGCTGATTTTATCTTATCTTCTGGCTGTTGTGAGCAGACAACTATAATGTGGATGTACAGGTATCTTTGTTACATACTGACTTAGTATATACATGAGTAGTACAGCTGGGTCATGTTGGTAGTTTTTTGAAGGTTCCTCATTCCGAATTTCATAGTAGGCATATACAAGTTTGTATTCCTCATAGCAGGGTATATAGACTCCTGTTGCCCATGGCCTTGCCAGCGTTACTTTTCAGGACCATAGCCATCCTCCTGGGATAGGACATATTTTAAAGAACTCCTTATATGCATTTCCCCAATGGCTGAGGATGTTGAACTCTTTTTCAGTATTTATTGAACATATGCGTTTCTTCTATTAAAAGGAGTCTGTTCAATTCATTATATCATTGTTGATTAAATGATTTATATGCACGGTACATACCCTCTGTCTGATGTATAGTTAGTAAATATTTATTCATTACCATTCTGTACATTGTCTTTTAGTTCTGGTGATTGCTTACTTTGCTATATAGAAGATTCCTAATTCCATTTGTCAAATCTTGAGATTATTGTGTTATTGGGGTGGTATTCAGAAAACTCTTTCCTTTACTCATGTCTTTAAAGTATTTTTCTATAGCAATATCAGTTTCAGACCTTATATTAATTAAGGTATTTGATCTATTTTAGATGTATTTCAGGGAAAATTGAAATATGGTTTTAGTTTCATTTTTTTTTTTTTGTATAGAAATTCCATTTTCCTAGCACAGTACATGTTAACATTTTCTCAACAAAGGTAGAGTCATTTCAGAAGAGGAATCCTCAACTGAGAAAATGATTTCATTAGATGTGCCTGTAAACACACTTTTGGAACATTTTTATGGACTGATCATTAATATAGTACACTACATTAATGTACATTAATAGTACACTCCATCCCATTGTGGATGGTGTGTACTATTCATCTCCTGGCAGCAGACTCAGGCTGTATAAAAAAGCAAGATGAGCAAGCCAGTAAATAGTGTTCCTTCTTGGTCTCAGATTCAGTTCCTGCCTCTGGGTTCCACTCAGGTTCAGTTCCTGCCTCCAGGTTCCCACCTAGAGTTCCTGCCCTGGATGATAGATGATCTGTAAGTTGCAAGATGAAATAAATCTTTATGCCCCAAGTTGTTTTTATTTATGGTGTTTTATCACAGCAGTAGGAACCCAGCTAGGGTGTATGTGGGCATAACTGTGTGAGTTGATTTTTGTGCCCTCTATTCAGTTTCACTGATCCAAAGACCAACTTTTTGCCAGTACTGTAAGTTTGTCTCTTTAGTATATTTGAGATCGGGTATTGTGACATGGCCAGCATAACTCCTTCTACTGAGATTTATTTTAGCTGTTGCCTTTTGTTCTCCTATAAAAAATTTATGATTGTTTTCTCCTTTTATACATAATGCCATTAGGATTTTGATGTGTATTGCATTGAATAGATTGATGTAGGTAGGTGGTATGTAGCATAAAATTTTCGCAATATTGATTTTTCTAATCCATGAACAAGGGAAGTCTATTTTCAGATATCTTTAATTTTTTTTTTTTTTTTTTTGTATTCAGTGCTTTAAATTTTTCATTGTAGAGGTCTTTCAATTTGTGGAAAGTTTTTTTTTTCTAGTCATGTAAGGCAATCTGGACTGTTGTCTGTTAACTCCTCTCAGCTATTTCTAAATAAAATATAGAAAACACCCTAACAATAAACTCAGAGCCATGAATTTGCTATAGGCCCTTAACTCACACGCTAACCATCTCAAATAAATTAGAAAAGTTAAAGAAGGACTGGGTCTAAGCTTTGTATTCCTAAATGTGTTATATAGGCAAAATGCCTATGAGAGTAACAATATTAATCTCACTTTTATATTAATAAGAAGCTCATACCAATTAAAACCTTAAATTTGAAATCAAAGTAAATTCTGTACCATTTAAGAAATTATAACTTCATCTTAATATCAATTATGTATATATTTCTACCAATAGGTTATGGCTATGCAATAAATCTTAGCTAATCCTCCCTGTTCCACCAAAACCACTACTTTTCCCTAGAAAGACAGCCCAATATTAACCACCTCAGTCCCCAAGCCCAGGGAATAGGGGTGCCAACTCTTCATTAACTTCTTCAAGCTGATTATGGGTGTTGAGATATTAGAAGAGGGGTTGAGGGAAGAGTAAATTGATAAGCCTCTGACACTGTGTCTTCACTGCATCCAGCTGAAATTCCAGGACATCAGAGGTTCAAGCAGGTCTACACAGCTCCCTTGATGAGTAGATACACCGAAGCTGTGTATTCTGCAATATACAATTCTCAAAACAAATTTTAGTATCAAGATAATTTTTTGTTTGAATTCTGGAATCTAGTCTTCTGGCGGCCTGCCTCTGTCATGTCTAATCCATAAATTGTGGGAGTTTTTATGAGGGTGTGCTCCTACCATTCTCCCATTCCAGCCTCCCTGTTCTTGAATTCCCCAACAGTAGGGAATCCAAACTTCCAGGCACCAAGGCTGTCCACTTCCACTGCTGGCTAAGCCCTTACCCCATCCCCCTTCTTCCAATTACTATGAGAATGTGCTCCCATCATCCTCCCAATCCTGCCTCCCTGCTCTTGAAATTCCCCAACACTTGGGAATCCAAATTTTTAGGCACCAAGGCCGTCTACTTCCACTGATGTCTGGCAAGACCACCCTCAACTACCTATACAGATGGAGCCTTGAGTCCCTTCCTTTGTGTTCTCGGGCTGGAGATTTTAGAATGGCTACTCCAGCTTGTATCTTAGGACCATTTGCCTGAAAAATTGTTTTTCCAGCCTTTTACTCTAAGGTAAAGTCTGTATTTGTCACCTAGGTAGGTTTCCTGTAGACAGCAAAACGCTGGGTCCTGTTTATGTATCCAGTCAATTAGTCTATGTCTTTTAATTGGGGAATTGAGTCCATTGATGTTAAGAGACATTATGGAACAGTGATTGTTGCTTTCTGTTATTTTTGTTATTAGAGGTGGACTTATCTTTGTGTGACTATCTTCTTTTGGATTTTTTTGAAAGAGGATTACTTTCTTACTCTTTCTAGGGTATAATTTTCCTCCTTGCATTGGAGCTTTCCCACTATTATCCTTTGTAATGCTGGGTTTGTGGAAAGATATTGTGTAAATTTGGTTTTGTTGTGGAATATCTTGGTTTCTCTATCTATGGTAATTGAGAGTTTTGCTGGGTATAGTAGCCTGGGCTGGCATTTGTGTTCTCTTAGGGTCTGTATGACATCTGTCTAGCATCTTCTAGCTTTTATAGTATCTGGTGGGAAGTCTGGTGTAATTCTGATAGGTCTGCTTTTATATGTTACTTGGCCTTTTTCCCTTAATGCATTTAATATTCTTTCCTTGTTTTGTGCATTTGGTGTTTTGATTATTATGGGACAGGAGGTATTTCTTTTTTGGTCTAGTCTATTTGGTGTTCTATAGGCATCTTGTATGTTTATGGGAATCTCGTTCTTTAGATTAGGGAAGTTTTCTTTTGTAATTTTGTTGAAGATATTTATTGGCCCTTTAAGTTGGGAATCTTCACTCTCATCTATACCTATTATCCTTAGGTTTGGTCTCCTCATTGTGTCCTGGATTTCCTGGATATTTTGTGTTAAGAACTTTTTGCATTTTGCATTTTCTTTGACAGTTGTGTTGATATTTTCTATGGTATCTTCTGCACCTGAGATTCTGTCTTCTATGTCTTGTATTCGGTTGGTGATGCTTGCATGTATGACTCCTGATTTCTTTCCTAGGTTTTCTATCTCCAGTGTAGTCTCCCTTTGTGATTTCTTGATTGTTTCTACTTCCATTTTTGTGTCCTGGATGGTTTTGTTCAATTCCTTTACCTGTTTGGTTATGTTCTCTTGTAATTCTTTAAGGGATTTTTTTGTTTTCTCTTTAAGGGCTTCTATCTGTTTACCTGTATTCCTCTCAAATTCTTTGAGAGTGTTATTTATGTCCTTCTTAAAGTCCTCTATTATCATCATTAGAAGGGATTTTAAATCTGAATCTTGCTTTCCTAGTGATATGGGGAATTCAGGACTTTCTTGTGTGGGAGAACTAGGTTCTAATGGTGCCAAGTACCCTGGGTTGCTGATGCTTATGTTCTTGTGCTTGCCTTTTGCCATCTGCCTCTTCTTAGTGCTACCTGCCCTGTCCCTGACTGGAGCCTGTCTTTCTTATTATTTTGGTTGTATCAGAACTGTGTGGGATGGGTGTTACTACTGGGATTAGAGCTGCTGCCTGGGATCAGCTCAGTCCTCGGGCCCAGATCGGAAGGAACCAGTTCTCCGGGTCAGGTGTGACTTCCTGGGTCCTAGTGGGTCCAATTTACTCCCTGTTTGGTATTGCTTTTCTCCTTACCTAAGATACTGCTCGGGGTAGAGCTCCTGGGACGCCTGCTTCCTCTGGGTTCTGTGGGATTGGGGGCAGAGCTGCCACCTGGGATCTGCTCAGTGCTCTGGGTTCTGTGGGATTGGGGGCAGAGCTGCCACCTGGGATCTGCTCAGTGCTCAGTGCTCGGGCCCAGACCGGAAGTGTTGTTGACTTTTTTTCATCCACATTCTTGATTCTTATTATCCCTTCTGTTGCTATTTCCCTCCATGTTGCTGACTTCCCTCTAAGAAGCCTGGTATTAGCTTTGCTGTTTATTTACATACTCATTTCACGTCATTGACCTTTTTTTAAACACAAAATTTGAAATTTTCCTGTGACATTTCAGTGCCTTTGAGATAAGTACTTGAAGATGCATGCACATTTTTTCATTCTCTCTGTGTAAGACAGGTGTGTTTGTGTGTGTGTGTGTGTGTTTGTGTGTGTGTGTGTGTGTGTGTGTGTGAGAGAGAGAGAGAGAGAGAGAGAGAGAGAGAGAGAGAGAGCACAAGTGAATGAGAGTGAACAATGTCTTATAGGGCAACTTACTTCTGAGGGCTCAATCCCCAGTATTACCAGGAGAGGTGAAAATGAACCACTGTGGCAAGAATGATATCAAATTATATAAGATAGATATATTTATAATCAGTAACAGTTAACTAATAGGTCATCAATGATAATAGCACTGAAAATGCCAAAATTAAATGGCAGTGTGTTATGAAGCTTAAAATTACCTAGGCCTAACAGGAAGACTGAGGAAGGGAGAAAAAGAAAGAGAAGCAAGGTTACATAGATGAAAAAAGAAAGAAGCAGGGTAGAGGTGGATGTATGGAGGGGTTGAGAAAAGGGAAAGACATTAGAAAACAGAAAAAAATAAAGAAGAAAATACTTCCCTCTGCTCAAGGAGTTTAAAAACCATAACTAGATGACTATGAAAAACAGAATAAGAATAATTGTATAATAGCATTTAAAAGTAGTTAATATAGTCAAAATACTACTAAATACAGAGAATGTATAAATAAAATATAGGTTAAAAAAAACAAAGAAAATGGAAAAAATCGCCCAAGTGGAAAATTGCCAAAATGGAAAAAATATATGAACAAAATTAGAAGGATGTATTGGGAAGAATTATGACTGGAAATTTAAAAAAAATAATAAAGTAAAATCCTGCTAAACATAAAAGGAGGAACGAAGCAAAGGATATGGTGTAGCAGTTTCTCTTTGGGTACTCACAAATGGGCTGGAAATTGTGAGCCATATTTATAGAAGAATGGTGGAGTCATTTGATCTTGGTCTGTGGTCTTGTTCAGTTTGAATTGGACACGTATCTGATGTCTGTCAGAGCCATCTTTGCAATCAATGTTTCTTTTGCTCTCAGGTGCCTTTGTTGACCATAACGAGTTTTGCACTCTATAGACTGGGCTGAAACATGGATCTTTCTTTTTTTTCTTTTTTCTTTTTTTCCCACGAGACGTGGGAGGAGACCAGCGGGAGCTAGCGGGATTTGAACATGCAGGTCAGAGAGAGAGCACAGAGGGACCCACGCCCTCTGCAGGCGGATGCCTTAAGGTCTGCGCCACCGCCGGTTCGCTGAACATGGATCTTTCTGATACTCTCTAGATTATACCCCTTGAGTAGCTATTTCAGCTGGGTTGGTATCTCCAAGTATGTTGGATGTATGGGAGTAACCAAAAAGGATCTGCTTTCATACTTTCAAGGCTTGCTGGTGGAAGGATGATGCCATGTGTATCATATACATTCCTAAAATTTCATTCTTGGGCTCAAGAGAAATGAATGACAATTAGATGGCTCCAGAATTAGATACTCGAGCTGGCCTCGGAGTCAGAGCTGTGAAATTACAGTTCCTTGGTCAGACACTGGTCTATCTCCCTTTATGTATTTCCCAGATTGAGTCTGCCCTCTGCCATCTGAACACTTTTGCCTATCAGATCTGGCTGTCATTTTCCTTACAACTGACTTTCTGGACATATCCTTACTGCAGTGCTGTGGCAGGCCAACACCACCAGCCTGTGTATGTTGCTTGGTCTTGGGCTCTAGGGTTTGCTTGGTTTTTAATATATTCTGAAGATGTTGTTCATCCATTATCCTAGAGTCATGTAGCTTGACAAAATGATATTTCTATCTGACACTAACCTGTTCATTGGTAGGATCACTGACCCAGTGAAATTCATATCTGCATTTGAGGCTTAGGAGGGTTGTGGGCTTCTCTGAGGATAGGACTCTCTACATTTGTTTGCTTTACCCCCTTTTAAAATTGGTTATTTTATTTATTTACATTTCAAATGTTATCCCCTTTCCCGGTTTCCCTTCCAGAAATCCCCTATCCTATCCCCCTTCCCTCTGCTAATATCCACTTATCAGTGAGTGCATACCATGTGTGTTCTTTTGTGACTGGGTTACCTCACTCAGGATATTTTCTAGTTCCATCCATTTGCCTAAGAATTCATGAAGTCATTGCCTTACCTTTGAAGTAGCTATTGAGTCTTCTGCATCCAAGGAACTTCAGGGCTGAGATTGTGCTGTGCTTGTTTCACTGAGTCAGTTTTTCTCCCCTTACCTTTTCACTTCTATGAACTTACAAAGTTATTTTTTTCTTTATTTCTTTTTTGGGGAAAAATATATATAATTCTGTCTCTCCTTCATGCTCTCACACAAAGATAGCCTCTAGTCTGACATGTTATCTGGAGGTTAAAAGTGTATATGTATGTATATGATGTATATGTATATATGTATTAAACACACAAATTTATTTTAAAACTTCTTAAATGTTAAAATGTCCCCCATGTTAATGATCATAGAAAAATACTGATCTGATCATTAACCAAGTCCTTCACTCATTAACTATGCCTTTGCTACTTTTAATAGACTGATGAAATAAACCAATTGGAAATATAGAAAAAAAAGCTAAAACTTGCTTCTTTATGAGATTTCAGGAGATAGGGTTGTTGGTAGTACAATGAGTTCAAACATATAGAAGATAATAAAGACCAATTCAGACTATAGCCTTTAATACTGAAGAGAAAATGAATTTGAATCATGTTTTGTTGAGAAGACTTAGATTTGCAGCATATTAATCTTTTTTATTTTCCTTTTTTAAATTTTATATTTACATTTCAGATGTCATCCCCTTTCCCCATTTCCCCTCCCTAGAAAACCCCTATCCCATGCCCCCTTTTCCTTTTTGCTTTTATACAATTTTTTAAAAAGGTTAATCAAAGGAGCATATTAATCTTTAATCCTCAGGCAGATACAAAGGCAGATAATACACAATGGTTACTTAATTATAGCTTTAAATTTAAAGTAAAAGTGAACTAGATGCGAGATGAATAGGAGAAAGCAATTGGAAATGGCTCTGAGTTATCTTTTGTGTAAAAGCTTATATGACAGGATTGAATCGATGGACTGGCTGTTCTCCAAGAGGTCCTGAGTTCAATTCCCAGCAACTACATGGTGGCTCATAACCATTTGTAATGATATCTGATGCCTTCTTCTGGCATGCATGAAGACAGAGTATATATATAAATTAAAAAGAAATTTGTCAAGAAGGAGGGCTTAGACAAGTGCTGGACCAGAGAAGAAAATGAGAGAAAATTTCTGGAGAACAATTGTTACCAACTTAAGAACATAAAGGTTAAAATTATCTAGTAGCATTTGGGAATATATTTGAAATTTTGAAAAAAAAATCTACAAGAATTAATGAGTGTCATTAATATAGCTGACTGAAATTGTGAAAGATACTTTTTGATGAGTCAAAATTGACAATAAGTTTGGAAGTAGAACCTTTTCTATGATTGCGATAGAATAAGTCATCCATCAGTTCTCATGACTTCTTTCTGTCTCATTCTCTTTCCATTCATAAACACTTTTCTGTTTTACTTCTTTTTTTTTTATTAGATATTTTATTTACACTTGAGATGCCATCCCCTTTCCCCATTCCCCCCCACCCCCCTTAGAAAACCCCTATCACATGCCCCCTTTTCCTTTTTGCATTTATACATTTTTTTAAAAGAATGTTAATCATAAGCGTTATAAGTTTGGAATTGTTCAATCAGAGGTGTAACCCACTGACCGACCTAGATATAACAACTATCTTTGACTGGTGGAGATACATGAATATCTGCCTCCCTGTCTCCCCCCTCTTTCTCTCTTTCATCACCTAGCTTCTCCTATCCTTCTCCTCCTCCTCTTCTTACTCCTTTTCTTGCTCTCAGTACTCCTCCTACCTTAGCTCCTCCTACACATCACCCTTCCTGTTAAAATGAAACTTTTCTCTCAAAATACAATTAGAGCATAATTATGCCAATTTGTACCAGTGAGGTACAAGATAGTCCTAATACCCAGTCCATCATTTTGTTGACTAACCAGCACCTCTGTCATCTATCCTAACTAAAACATTTAGTTCTGAACCTGGCTTTAGGATGAATGTCAGCTGACTACCATCCACTCAAATCTTTTCTCTTACGGTAAATAGCTATAAGTTTTCAACCCCGTCAGAAATCCAGAATGACTGAGTTAACTATAATTGTGGGAAGCACAAAGCATAGCTTCTAAAACTTAGCCAATTTATAGAGACCTCTGAACACCTGAAAAGCCCCTATACTACCGAACGTTGGAGCATCAAATCTTCAGCCTTCTGGCCCAGAATCATCTGACAGACCTTGGTGATGCAGGATTATTAAGGACTGATTACTCTGTCTAGGCAGATATAATCAGTCGACTATTCTGCATGTGTGTCCTTTTCTGGACAGTAATTTGTCTGTAGATGGAGAGAGGCAATTCTTGCCTAGTGGCTGTTACCACACAACTGGAGTAACTCCAAGGATGCTCAATTTCTTCTTAGAATCCACGACAGGAAGCTGTCAGGAGCAGACAGGTCTCTAATCAATATGAACATTAATATATAAATATTTGTAGCATCAGTTCTATGGACTTCTGATGTTTTGAAAACCAACTATCCATGTAAGGTAACCTGGACTGTTTTCTGTTAACTCCTCTCGGCTATTTCTAAGTAAAATATGGAAAGCACCCTAACAATAAACTCAAAAATATGAATTTGCTATAGTCCCTTAACTCATAGGTTAACCATCCCAAATCAGTTAAAAAAGTTAAAAAAGGGCTGGGTCTAGGCATTGTATTCCTAAATGTGTTATACAGGCACAATGCCCATGAGTGTATCAATATTCATCTCATTTTTATATTAATAAGAGGCTCGTACCAATGAAAACCTTAAATTTGAGATCAAAGTAAATTTTGTACCATTTAAGAATTTATAACTTCATCTTGATAATAATTATACAGATTTCTACCAGTAGGTTATGGCTATGCAGTAAGTCCTAGCTAATCCCCCCTGTTCCAACAAAACCACTACTTTTCCCTAGAAAGACAGACCATTATTAACCACATTAGTCCCCAAGCTCAGGGAATAGGGCCGCTGACTCTTCTTTAACTTCTTCAAGCTGATTAAGGGCGTTGAGATTTTAGAAGAGGGGTGAGGGGGAGAGTAAGTTGATAAGCCTCTGATGCTATGTCTTCACTGAATCCAGATGGAATTCCAGGACATCAGAGGTTTGGGCAGGTCTGCTCAGTGTGCTTGATGAGTAGATACACGAAGGCTGTGTATTCTGCAATATACAATTCTCAGAACAAGTTTTAGTATCAAGAAAAGAAAAAAAAAATTTCCCACCCCCAGGGGGCTGACTTTTTTTTTTTTTTAAAAGATGTTGGTTCTGAAGACTTTTTTCCCCCCCGCTTCTTAAAATTGGTTGTAGTATTTACGTTTCAGATTTTATCCCCTTAGCCTACTTCCTCCCACCACCCAGAAACCTATCCCATCCCCCTCCTCATGCTTCTATGAGGCAGTGACCACACCTACCCCCCTCACTATCCCCTCCCCGCCCTCACATCCCCCCCCCACTGTGTGTTCATTCATTCATTTTTCATTCTTTTTTTTTTTTATGGGACCAAGAAACTCCTCTCCCACCTATGTCTGACAGGGCCATCCTCCCCTACATATACCTCTGGAGTCTTGGGTCCCTCCCTATGTGTTCCCAGGCTGGTGGTTTAGACCCTGGGGGGCTCTGGTTGTTTGGTATTGTTGCTTTCCACCTGGGGTCAATAACCCTTTCTGCTCCTTCAGTCCTCTCACTAAGTTCTCCATTGGGAAACCCCTGATCATATCAGTGGTTAATTGTGAACATTGTCCTCTGAGTGTTTTAGTCTTTGGCTGACCTCTAAGGAGACAGCTATATCATGTTCCTCACATTATGCACTTCCAGCCATCCACAACAGTGTTTAGATTAGGTGGCTGTACATGGGGTGAATACCCAGGTGGAAAGGTCTCCTGATGGCCCCTCCTTCAGTTTCTGTTCCATGTTTTGTTTCCCTATTTGCTCCCTTGAGCATTTTTATTTCTCGTTCTAAGTAGAACTGAGGCATCCCCTCTTGGTCTTCCTTCTTCATGAGCTTCATGTGGTCTGTGGGTCTGTTTTACTTCTTTATTGAAATTACACAAGGTCTATGTTAAGTAACTTTGTTTACTTGATTAAGATGTGATCTTCCAGGTTTGTGTACTAAGGTTAGTACTTTCTCCTTGGCAATTAAAAAGGAATTTGTGACTAGTTGTTTTCAAACTATGTAAATATCTACTTTTGCATTTATCTTTTCTAACTTTTAATAACTTCCCTTTTGTTTTTATTTTTGTATCATTTTACTTTTAATCAAATTGAATATGCTCATAAGTGGTTTTTAAAAACCTTACTTTGCAGCACTTGGGAGGCAGAGGCAGGTGGATTTCTGAGTTTGAGGCCAGCCTGGTCTACAGAGTGAGTTCCAGGACAACCAGGGCTATACAGAGAAACCCTGTCTCAAAAAAAAAAAAAAAAAAAAAAAACCCAAAACAAAACAAACAAACAAACAAAAAAACCACACAACCCCCCAAAAAAACAACAAACCTTACTTTGTAGGTATTATTACTTTCAACTCATTGTGCAGCCTAGCTAACCTGGAACCACTTTGTAGCCCACGCTGATAGAGCTGACTGTCTTTAGCCTCACGTGGTCTGGGATTAGGGGCACATCTCCTTTCTTTGGTTACTAATATTTTAAAATAATGTCTTCTCACACTTTTAGTGTTAGAATCCTTGCACCAAATGGAAAATTTCTAACACTACTGCTTAGCAGTGGTTTGGAAATATATTGTAGTTTATTCTGCCTTTATCTGGACCAATTTTCTTTCTTTCTTTTTTTGAATCATACATTTAATTAGTTAAAGACAGACTTGCATAAGAACAGTTTCTCACAGCCTGTTGGCATGTTTAGTTACTTTTGTAAGAGCTAACACAACTTTTTTTTTAACTTTTTTTTCATTTTTTTATTGGATATTTTATTTACACTTTAGATGCCATCCCCTTTCCCCATTCCCCCCCTCCTTAGGAAACCCCTATCCCATGCCCCCTTTTTCTTTTTGCATTTATACACTTTTTAAAAAAATGTTAATCAAAGGCTTTATAAGTTTGGTAATGCTCAATCAGAGGTGTAACCCACTACCCAACCTAGATATATCAACTATCTTTGACTGGTGAAGATACCTGAACATCTGCCACCCTGTCTCCCTCCTTTCTCTCTCTCATCACCTAGCTTCTCCTCTCCGTCTCCTCCTTTCCTTACTCCTTCTCTTCCTCTCAGTACTTCTCCCACCTTAGCTCCTCCTACATATCACCCTTCCTGTTAAAATAAAACTTTTCTCTCAAAATACAATTAGAGCATAATTATGCCAATTTGTACCAGTGAGGTACAAGATAGTCCTAATACCCAGTCCATCATTTTGTTGACTAACCAGAACCTCTGTCATCTATCCTAACTAAAACACTTAGTTCTGAACCTGGCTTTTTCCTTGGCTTTAGAATGAATGTCAGCTGAAAACCATCCACTCAAATCTTTTCTCTCAAGGTAAATAGCCAGGATTGGCTATGAGACTATAAGTTTTCAGCCCCGTCAGAAATCCAGAATGACTGAGTTAACTGAAATTATGGGAAGCACAAAGCATAGCTTCTAAACCTTAGCCAATTTATAGAGACCGCTGAACACCTGGACACTCCCTCTACTACAAAACGTAGGAGCATCCGATCTTCAGTCTTCTGGCCCAGGATCATCTGACAGACCTTAGTGCTGCAGAATTATTAAGGGCTGATTATTCTGTCTAGGCAGATATAATCAGTCAATTATTCTGCAAGTGTTGGACCAATTTTCTTATCCATATTTTTTGTATATTTTCCAACTTGCAATGACTATTTTGTCATTCAGAGAAAAAGCTACAATTTCTTTACTGTCTGGCCAGTACCATGTATTTTCTTGTATTTATTGCTTGGGGTATATAACTCTGTTATTAGTAGAGGCATTTTACTTGGAGCCTACTAGTTAATTAATTCTTGAACTACTATGATCTTAAGATGTTTCCCTGTTCCTAGGTTAGAATCACACCTTTTTTTCTGGGTTTATATTCTAGTTTGTTGAGGGAACATCTTCAAATACCTACCTTGAACAGCACTTGAAAAGTATGATTTCTGAGTTTTTGTCTAATTTAAAGTGACTTTATGTTACCTTCGTAGTAATTAGCTGATAGTGAAATGTTAGGTTAGGAAATCATGTTCTGTACAAACTGTGTAGTGGTGATAGATTCAACATCAATTTATTTATATGGTATTATATAATTAAGGAAAATATTTAAAATTCTGAAAATTATTGATTCATTTTTGGGTGACAGAAGTTTGTTACTTTTATTTTATTTTTGAACTAAAAATATGTTAAATTTTTCTTAGTGAATGTATACATATTCTCTATTCGGTCTTGGTTCAGGACTTTTAGAATGTGTCTAGGTATGTGACCACTTTCTTGTTCTTTAAATATACATATATATATGTATATATACATATATATATATACATATATATATATATGTGTGTGTGTGTATACATATATGTGTGTATATATTAAGTATATACACATTTTGAAAATATACGTTTTGAAATGAACATACTATTACATCATTTTACTCTTTCTTTTTCTCCTTCCACACTTCCTGTGCTCTCTCTCAAATTTAATCCTTGGTCTCTATTTCTTGTAATAGCTGTTATATATGTAAATATATATGTAAATATGAATGTATATTTCTAAATATATAAATACAACTTGCTCAGTGTATATAATATTACTTGTATATATATGATTTCAGGGCTAATGACTTGGTATCGGAGAATCCAATTTCTCCTAGTCTCGGCATTCCTTAGTTACCTGTAGTTCTTTGTTTAGAATTGAGCCCCAGGAGATGCTCCTCTTCCATGTTAGCATGTCTATTGGTAATGCCCTTGTTTAGGTCTTGTTTAGGCAGCCATGTTGGTAAGATTTCAAGGATGGAGCTTCTCTGCATTTCTAAAAAACATAATGTCACAGCAGACTTCCCTTTCCTTTGACTCTTAACCCCCTCTTCTGTTATTATCCCTGGGCCTTAGATGAAAAGTTATGCTGTAGGTTTGTTGTTTTCCTGCCCATTTCAGTGATTTCTGACCTCATCTTAATTATTTCTTCCCATATGCTTATTTTGTGTTTGGCTTTTTCTTGTTTCCCTTGACCCAGAGGCCACAATTAGCATTGTAAGCTATTTATTTGAAGTCTCTGAGTTTTTAATGCTGGTACTTGTAGTTCTGTCCTTTCCTCTTAGGACTGTTTTTTTTTATAGGTTTTGACATGGTGTATTCTCATTTTCATTTGAATTAGGAATGCTTACATAGCCCTCTTGATTTTATTGATGACTTTTTTTGTCATCTAGTAATTAGTTGCTCACTCTCCATGATTCTGCATTCATTATGTAACTTCTCTTGGTGTTGGTTTTCATTTGTACTTGATTATAGTCAGACAAGGTAAGATAAATCCTATAGATTTTCCCAATTGTGTCATATTTATGATGTATCTTAGAGAATGTTCCATAAATTCCTCAGAAGATCTGTACTCAGCAGTGTTGGGTAGGATGCCCTGTAGAGGCTTGATAGCCCTATTTGATCTGTGATGCTATTTAACTCTGATGTTTCTCTGTTTCTCTTTCTTCCTTCCTTCCTTCCTTCCTTCCTTCCTTCCTTCCTTTCTTTCTTTCTTTCTTTCTTTCTCTTTTGATAAGATGAGCTTTTACTAAAAATGGGCTATTAAAGTTCCCCACATTTATTTTGTTGATGTTAATCTGTGTCTGTAAATCTACTAGTATTTATTTCATGTTGTTGAGTTTACTTATGTTTGGGGAACATGTTTAAAATTGCAGTGTCTTTCTGATGGGTTGCTCATTGAACATAAAGTGACCTTCTTTATTTCTTTTGACTAATTTTGAGTTGAAGTCTATTTCCTCAGGTATTAGATAACTGTTTTTTTTCTTGTTCTGTTTGCTTTGGATACTTTCATCCTTCACCTTAAAGTTTCATTTACTCTTGATTGTAAATGTAACACATGTAAATTTCCTTTTTAAATCCAGTCTTTTTCTTCAGATTGGAGATATGAAAGTTATTAATATTGAGAGTAATCATTGAAAGTATGTGTTAATTCCTGTTGTGTTCTTATTTTTATTTTATTTATTGTTTTTCTGTTCATTAGTTAATGACCTAGTATGGTTTATTGTTTCATAGAGCCTTATAGATGTATTTATCTTTCTTAACTGTTAGAAGGATTCTTTCAAGTATCTTTTATAGATCTAGTTTAATGCTCATTAATTCCTTTAGCTGGTTTTTATCATGGAAAGTTTTTCTTTCTTTTTTGATTATGATAGATTTGCGGGGTATAGTATTCAGTTGTTCTCTATTGGAGCTTATAATAATCATTCTTAGTCCTATGGCCTTTAAGATTTTGTTGATGGTCCCACCCTTTTGAGTTTATGTTTTTTCTCTTGCAGTTTTAAATGTACTTTCTTTGCTCTGTATTTTTAATATTTTAACTATAATAGATCATGGGAATGGTCCTCTATGGTCTTGTATATTTGGTATCAAAATACCTCTTATACTTGGATGAGCATTTTCTTTCTTGGATTTGAGGCATTCTCTTGAAAATACTTTTCAAGAAATTCATGCCTTTAACATGAAATTCTTTTTTTATGTTCATGCATTGATTTTCATTGTGTCCTGTATAGCTCAAATGTTCCATTATTCTTTAACTCATCTTTGTTTCAGTTAATTTACATTGGCTTTTTAGCCTTGGCATTCTGTTCTCTCTTTGATTAATTCTACTGGTGATGTTACTTGTGTAGCTTTTAATTGACCTATTGAATATTTTATTTCTAATATTTCAGGTACTTTTCTTCCAGAATTTCCCTTTCTTTAATTTCACATTCAACATGTATTGAGGACCTATCTTATATTAACATATTTCATTCAACTCCTTTATATTTTCTCTCAGAATTTGTTCTGTAGTTTATTTGTACACTTTGAATTCTTTTAAAATGCTTACATTTATTTCTTTGAATCCATTGTCTAGATTTTCATATATTTGCTGTCACTGGAGAAGACCATTGTACGTTTAGTTAATTTTGGAGTCATATTGCCTTTGATTTTCATTTATGTTGTGTTTTTGTATTGAAGCTCATGTATCTCTGATAGGAAACAGTCCTCTGTTGGATATTTTTCCCACCTCTTTTTCCAACGGAAGTGTTTGAAGGGCTATAGAGGGAATGTGTTATAAAGTAGGGTTGAGCTAGATTTGTGTTTAAGGAACATGACGTAGTCTGAAAGTAGTTTACTCTGAAAAAACAGTCACTATCAAAGGATAGATCCACAATAGTCAAATGACAAACAAACCCTTTAAACTCCAGTCACTTTAGGAAGTAAAGAAACACTAATGTATATGAAGATATTATTTATTGTGGATATGCTAAAAGGAATGAAGCAGAGTAAGACTATTAGTTAGTATTGAATTAACAGAGAAAATATGGAGCAGAGAAAAGTAAATAGAAAGATGGAACAAAAGGGTGTGTGTGTATGTATGAATTTGGCTAAAGGTAGAATTAAAAAAAAAAACATCAAAAATGCAGTCAGGGCCAGGGTGGTGGCACAAGCAGAGGCAAATTCTGTATTTGGGAACAGCCTGGTCTCAATAGTGAGTTCCAGAACTATGTAGAGAGACCATGTCTCAAACCTCATAC
The DNA here is from genome assembly GCF_011762505.2 of Arvicanthis niloticus. NCBI lineage: Eukaryota > Metazoa > Chordata > Mammalia > Rodentia > Muridae > Arvicanthis > Arvicanthis niloticus. The sequence goes on along the minus strand of NC_047676.1, from coordinate 49,298,322 downwards.
ACATGCGCATGCATGCATACACACACAAATGCAATTCAATTAGATAACTTTATATTGTTTGAGGTCTTAGAATGCTAAGATACAAATGCCCCATAAAGCAGGTATTTATGTTCTTTGAGAAAACTTACCAAAGAAATTTGATGTAGAAAAAAATAGAGAAAAGGAGAAGAGAAAAATAGTGTGAGGCAGAAAGTATTAGTACAAAGGATAGAACAAACTTCAAAACATTGGGTGTTTAATAAAGGGAGCTACTATGAAGTTTTGAAAGCTTGATATGAGAATTATGTCATCTGATTGCTGGTTTTAGCCTTGATTCTCCCAGTTTCTTCCAGATTCCCAGGTGCCTCTCATACTCCTGGGTAGTATTTTAAAAACTTACTTTATTGCTATAATATATGTATATGTATGTATGTGTGGATCTGTATATGTATATATGAGCGTTTTGCTTGCATGTATGCCTGTTTATTATCTGTGTGATTGGTGCCTGTGAAGGCCAGAAGAGGGTATCAGATTCCCTGGAAATGTAGCTGTGGGTAATTTGGAGCCACCATATGGGTGCTGGAAATTGAACTTGTGTCCTCTGAAAGAACAATCAGTGACTTAAACATGGAGCCATCTCTCTAGCATCCCTTCTTTTTTGCTGGGCAGACTTTTATAAAGTCAGGTCATAGATGCTAGTTCTATCCATAGTTATTTACAGATCAAATCATAGATATTGGTCATACAGGCACTTCAGGCCTTAGACTATGAATGTTGTTCTTACCTTAGGGCCATCCTTTGTGAGAATGTGTGACATATTGGTCACATTAATAGCAGTCCTTTATATATTAGGTCACAGATGTTGTTCATGTCATTGAGTCCTATAGGAATCCAGTTGAATGTCAGACACACTCCTGGGTTGCCCATTCTAATGTTGGATGTACTGCTTGGAATCTATCTGTATTTCCTTGCACACTCTGGCCAGGTTTTCACCTCTGGCACTAGCCAGGTTTTCACCTTGCTGAATACCATGTGCAGTTCTGTAAAGTTTTGCAGTGTAGTGTAGAGGTAATTTTCTTCCAACACTCACAATCTAGTCGAATGGCACTTACTGAAATTTCCTGAGTATACAGTTCACCCACAGCCTATAGCAACAAGCTGCCAACTAAGAAGGGGTCTTTTTGAAATCACACTAATTCCCACTAAAAAATAAATGTCTTTAATCAGAAAATACAAATGACAAAACTATATGGCAGTAGTGGTAGCTGTATTCTTATTCCAGTATGAGTTAAATATATTCATATTGTATTATGTTACAATTATTTTATTTCTAAACTGTCATTATTATTACGAAAATATTAACATTATTATAGAATCACTGAAAATATTCTTAACTGTTATAAAATATATTTAATATATTTAAAATATTTCAATGACTTTTGAAATGGTAATGAACCATAAGAAGCTAGAGAAGAATGGCCACCATTCTAGAAGACTATACAATATATCCAAGTATGAATTGCAGGTCACAATTTTCAATTCTGATTTTGATAATTTGGGCACTTCTCTGCCTTTTACTTAGTTTGGATAAGGGTTTGTCTATTTTGTTTATTTTCTCAGAGAACCAAATCTTTAAATGATCCTTTGTATTGTTCTCTTTGTTTATTTTTAGTCCTCAGTTTAATTATTTCTTGCAGTCTCCTTCTGTTGTGCTTGTTTTGGGGGCATAGATGTTCAGAATTGAGATGTCATCCTGGTAGATTTTTTCTTTCATGAATATGAAGTTTTTTCAATCTCTTTTGATTAATTTTTGTTGGAAGTCTATTTTGTCAGATATTAGAATAGCTACACCAACTTGCTTCTCGGCTTCATTTGCTTGGAAAAATCTTTTTCCAACTTTTTACTCTGAGGTAATGGCTATCTTTGATGTTGAGATGTGTTTGTTGTATGAGGCAGACTAAATCTCGTTTTTCCATCCATTCTGTTGGTCTGTGTCTTTTTATTGAGGAATTGGGTCCATTGATATTGAGAGATATTGATGACCAATGATTGTTATTTTGGTGGTGTTGGTCGTGTGCATGTGAGTAAAGCTAATCATATTGCTTACTTCAGTGAGGTATTAAGATTAAACGAGATATGTAGAAATATTTTATAGGACACATACTATTTAAAACCTTTGAAATGCCATTTCAGCATATTTTCATTTTTACAGGTTTTGTTTTCCTTCTTGTTTCTTACTTACCAGGTTTGAATCTTATTTCCCTCAATAATCTGAGTTTTTTTGTTTTTTGTTTTATTCATCCAAGGCTTTCAATACAATCCTGTTAATAGACCAGTATGACTCCAGTGCCCTAGCCTTTCTGGGCCTAACCCTAGATTTCTGTCCTACACTTTCTTCTGATCAGAAGTCTTAATAAAGCTTGCCTGTGTTTTAAAAACACTATGCCTAGTTTTCTAGTATGTTGTTAAACTACCTGGTAAAGTAATTTTTACATAGGTTTTGAAGTTGTTAATAGTGCATTAAGTTATTCCTCATTGTTCATATTTAATAGAAGTACTATTACCCAAAGGGATAGAAACAATAATAAAAATAATATAAACTTACTAAGGGCTTCTGTATTTTTTTTATTTTTTATTCCTCTACTCATTTCATGTAGGTGGTGGGACACTGCCAATCTGCTCTGTAAGTTATAGCATATGTTATAAAACATATAACATAATGTCTGATTATGTCTTATCTTTCTAAGTATGTAGTAGTTAAAATAAATTTTTCTAAATAGAATCATAAAAGTTTAGACATCAAAAGGACTTTAGAGATTACTTGGATTAGATCTTTTCAATTTTTTTTTCTTTTTAGAGAAAAAAATCTTTTTCTCATATGAAATATTATTTGGAAACTTAGTACACTGATTAATAAAAATATACTGACTTTGAGCCCTAGAATCCAAATCATGTAGAGTTCCTCAGAATGCAGTCTTAAAATAATTTAGACTAATTCTTTCTTTTTTTAGGTGAAGAAATTAAGTTCATAGAGTTTGCATTTTATTTGGTGTTAAATGGTATTTAGAGTCATATTTTCATATGACATACTTAGGAAAGCAGGATTAGCTAAGAATAGAGTTCTTATTTATTTATTTAGTGGCATTTTATTTTTCATGTAGGTAACTCTTCTCATCTTATTTTTTACTAGCAAACTTTATTTAAACCTACTCCATATGAGACACATTCTCTGTGTGTAACTGATACAAAAATATGTAAGACATAATGATTTTCTCAAAGAAAGCAAGTAGTTTAGTTGAGAAATAAAATATGTAGTGGAAACATTGTACCACACTTAATTAAAGCTTCAGTATTTGAGCTGCAACAGTGTGGCATTAACTGGAATATAAGTGATGTTGATAGTAAGTTCTAATTTAGCTAAGAGGAGAATGATGCCACTCCATTGAAGCCCAGAAACTGAAGATATGACAATGGGGGGGGGGGGGGGCTGGAGATGGCTCCACTATTAAGAGCAATGACTGCTCTTCCAGAGGTCCTGAGTTCAATTCTCACCAACCACATGGTGGCCCACAATCATCTGTAATGGAATCTGATGCCCTCTTCTGTTGTCTGAAGGCAGCAGCAGTATACTTACATAAAACAAATAAGTATTTTAAAATAAAGATATCACAGCTGAATAGAATGTGACTAAACAGGCATCAAATGGTGTAATGCTGTGGGAAACAGGAGCTCTTCTTGAATTCCAGCAATTGTTTTTCCTTCCTCTATATATCCAGCATTATATGATTTCTTGATTTCTTGGCCTGTTACTTTATATCCAAAAGGGATCATCTTAAATAAGAACATATTAGTTAATATATCACTAATTAATAAACCTCAAATCCATGGTTATTACTGGAGAAATCCACTTCTGCCATGTGTTAGTGTTTGCATCAGACTGTTTTAGAAGAGGTCATTCAGGGATCTTGCAACCTTCTAAAGCTTTTACTTCTACTAAATTTGGGAGTGCTTTACATTCAGTTGTAAAGCATTCAGGCTGTAGGGAAGGAGAGATTTCCACTAGACTGACACTCAGGGACTGATCCTGAAGATGATCTCCAGCCCCTTGTCCATTTGCGTTGTGTAAAACTTAATAACAAGCTATACCTAAGCACAGAAAATGAAGTTAAGTACAATTTGGAAAGGAACTAAGTTTTTATAAACATCTCTGCTACTTGAAAAATTGTTGAGAAAATGGTATTTGACATATTTAGTACATTGCAGAATATGTACAGGTATTCAGTTGCAGAGCATGTGCAGGTATTTAATTGCCCTTCTTAAAACATGAAGAAATTTACATAATGTTTTACTTAATATAGAAAATACACGAATTTTAAATTAACATGTGTTTTAACTTTTTTGAGGAGAAATTATCTTTTATTCTTGGTCATAAAAATTATTTATTTAAAATGACCCTTCTAGGTAAATCCTTTGTTGCTCCTTCTTTTAGCATGGTATTATTGCTACAGAAGATGAAGAATATTTTATTGAGCCTCTAAAGAACACTACAGAGGATTCCAAACATTTTAGTTATGAAAATGGCCACCCTCATGTTATTTACAAAAAGTCTGCTCTTCAGCAACGACACACCTATGATCATTCTCATTGTGGGGTTTCAGGTGAGTACAGCTTCTGGGAAGCATTGTGTATTGCTGATGTTTCTTTTTCTGGAAAATAAAATATTATTAATATTAAAACTATGATACAAACTTGGGTGGTTAGAGTTATAAATGTCCAGAACCATCTTTAAATGTATCACCTAGAAATAGTTTTAAGTCAGTTTGGAAGCTGTTAAAGAAATTTGTGAAATATGTCTATATGAAAAATTTTATTTTTTTTAAGAGAAGGAAAGTGCCTTATTATTTACAACTTGCATGCCTAGGTGTTCATAGCACTCTGTACTATTGGGCTAACCTGATATTTTCATTCCACTATCAGTAATACATTCCCTTGGAAGATTGTGAGAATACTCACAGTAGTGATAGGACTGAATAGGGAACTGTGCACATACAGAGAAAACCAGCAAACCTAGGCTTCAGTGATGAAAGTTTCATGGAAGATAAGGCTCTTGAGGGGACCAAAGAGGAGGGCCAGCTGCTAGAATGCTCCACAGAGAGAAGGCAGGAGTTATGAGATCCCGAGTGAAAGATATTGTTACATTCTATACATTAATAGTATTCGTATCTGTGAGAATATGTATGGGTTGGAGATAGAGGTGTAGTCTGTGGTACTTAAGGGGAGTCAGTGTGAGAAGTTAGGATAGAGAAATTAGAAGGGACCAATCGGAAGAGCTCATATATCATACTATAGAGTTCACTGTGTATTGGAACTCTTTTGAAAGATTTTAAGGAGCATGAATGATATAAACCTATGTGTTACCGGCGGTGATGCAGTGTGTAAGGCGTCCGCCTGAAGAGGTCGCGGGGCCCTCGCTCACTCCCGTGCTTCTCCTCCCGCATCTCATGGGGAAACAAACAAACAAACAAAAACTATGTGTTACAGAAAAACTGTTCTGGCAGCTATACAAGACAAAGGAAGAGTGAGACTAGTGGTTGGGACTTAGAATACTAATATGAAAATAGAAAAATGTAGAAGACATACTCCATCATAGCACAATAAAAGGAATATGGACCCCAGTGTAGCCTTGGATGGGTTTCCCAACCCCCATTTTTCCTATCTCAGCATTTATTAGTTACTCATTTTACTTATCATTGTTAGGGAAACCATTTCTATGTTTAAAGATATTTCTTTTTCTTAAGACTGGATCTCACGTTGTAGCCCTGGCTAGCCTCTAGCCTACTCTATAGACCAGACTTGTCTTAAACAAATATATATTTTTTCTTTTTTTTATAATTAATGTCAGATTTATGTATCAACAATTCTCAAATCACAAGATGCTCATACAATAATTTCTGAGCCAAATGATAATGATACAAACTGCCCACCTAGATTAGACAAGTTATCCCAATTATTCTAGCTCTATATTAAAAACATATCTACCTGTGGCTACTTAAAGCCACAATGGTTCTGAATCATTCTGATAGTCTACCTCCTCTCTCACCTGAGACACTCTAACTCTTTTTTTTAATATTAATTATTCAAAATCAAGTATTACTTCTTTAAAATTTTCTTTCCGCATGTTTTTTTTATTGGATATTTTATTTACATTTCAGATCCCTTTCCCCATTTCCCCTCCATAGAAAACTGCTATCCCATACCCCCTTCTCCTTTTTGCTTTTATACAATTTTTTAAATGTTAACCAATGGCTTTATAAATTTGGTAATGCTCAATATCAATCAGAAGTGTAACCTAATACCCAACCTAGATATATCAACTATCTTTGACTGGCGGAGACATGTGAACATTTGCCTCCATGTCTGGCCCACCTCTCTCTTTCTCATCACCTAGCTCCACACTCCTTCTCCTCCTCCTCTCCTTACTCCTCCTCTCCTTAGCTCCTCCCACATATCACCCTTCCTGTTAAAATAAAACTTTTCTCTCAAAATACAGTTAGAGCATAACTATACCAATTTATGTTAGTAAGGTGCAAGATAGACCTAATTCCCAGTCCATCATTTTGCTGACTAAACAGAACCTCTGTCATCTCTCCTAAATAAAAGACTTAGCTCTGAACCTGGCTTCTTTTTTTCTTGGCTTTAGAATGAATGTCAGCTGAAAACCATCCTCTCAAATCTTTTCTCTCAAAGTAAATAGCAAGGATTGGTTATGAGACTATAAGTTTTCAACCCTATCAGAAATCCAGGATGACTGAGTTGACTGAAATCATGGGAAGCACAAAGCATAGCTTCTAGAACATAGTCAATTTATAGAGACTGCTGAACACCTGGACAGTCCCTATACTACAGAACGTTGGAGCATCTGTTCTTCCGCCTTCTGGCCCAGTATCATCTGACACACCTATTAATGCAGAATTATTAAGGGATGATTACTTTGTCTAGGCAGATATAATCAGTCAACTATTCTGCAAGTGTGTCCTTTTCTGGACAGTGATTTGTCTGTAGATGGAAAGAGGCAATTCTTGCCTAGTTGCTGTCTCACCACAACTGGAATAACTCCAAAGATGCTCAATTTATTCTTAGAATCTAAGACAGGAAGCTATCAGGAGCAGACAGGTCTCTAATCAAAATGAACATTAATACAGAAATGTTTGTAACATCAATTCTGTGGATTTCTGATGTTTTGAAAACCAACTATTTATGTAAGGCAATCTGGACTGTTGTCTGTTAACTCCTCTCAGCTATTTCTAAATAAAATATAGAAAACACCCTAACAATAAACTCAGAGCCATGAATTTGCTATAGGCCCTTAACTCACACGCTAACCATCTCAAATAAGTTAAGAAAGTTAAAGAAGGACTGGGTCTAAGCCTTGTATTCCTAAATGTGTTATACAGGCACAATGCCCATGAGCGTACCAATATTCGCCTCATTTTTATATCAATAAGAAGCTCATACCAATTAAAACCTTAAATTTGAAATCAAAGTAAATTTTGTACCATTTAAGAAATTATAACTTCATCTTAATAACAGTTATACATATTTCTACCAGTAGGTTATGGCTATGCAACAAATCCTAGCTAATCCTCCCTGTTCCACCAAAACCACTACTATTCCCTAGAAAGACAGCCCAATATTAACCACCTCAGTCCCCAAGCCCAGGGAATAGGGGTGCCAACTCTTCATTAACTTCTTCAAGCTGATTATGGGTGTTGAGATATTAGAAGAGGGGTTGGAGGAAGAGTAAATTGATAAGCCTCTGACACAGTGTCTTCACTGCATCCAGCTGGAATTCCAGGACATCAGGGGTTCGAGCAGGTCTGCTCAGCTTGCCTGATTAGTAGATACACCAAGGCTATATATTCTGCAATATACAATTCTCAAAACAAATTTTAGTATCAAGATAATTTTTTGTTTGAATTCTGGAATCTAGTCTTCTGGCGGCCTGCCTCTGTCATGTCTAATCCATATAATTCTGGGAGTTTCTATGAGGGTGTGCTCCCACCATCCTCCCATTTTTGCCTTCCTGCTTTCAAATTTCCCAACATTAGGGAATCCAAACTTTCAGGTACCAAGGCTGTCCACTTCCACTGATGACTGGCAAGGCCACCCTCAATTACCTATACAGGTGGAGCCTTGAGTCCCTTCCTTTGTGTTCTCGGGCTGGAGATTTTAGAATGGCTACTCCAGCTTGTATCTTAGGACCATTTGCCTGAAAAATTGTTTTCCAGCCTTTTACTCTAAGGTAGAATCTGTCTTTGCACTGAGGTGTGTTTCCTGTATGCAGCAAAATGCTGGGTCCTGTTTATGTATCCAGTCCATTAGCCTATGTCTTTTAATTGGGGAACTGAGTCCATTGATGTTAAGAGATATTAAGGAACAGTGATTGTTTTCTCCTGTTATTTTTGTTAGTAGAGGTGAAATTATCTTTGTGTGGCTATCTTCTTTTGGATTTGTTGGAAGAGGGTTACGTTCTTGCTCTTTCTAGGGTATAATTTCCCTCCTTGTATTGGAGCTTTCCTGCTATTATCCTTTGTAATGCTGGGTTTGTAAGAAGATATTGTGTAAATTTGGTTTTGTCATGGAATATCTTGATTTCTCCATCTATGGTAATTGAGAGTTCTGCTGGCTATAGTAGCCTGGGCTGGCATTTGTGTTCTCTTAGGGTCTGTATGACATCTGTCCAGCATCTTCTAGCTTTTATAGTATCTGGTGGGAAGTCTGGTGTAATTCTGATAGGTCTGCCTTTATGTGTTACTTGGCCTTTCTCCCTTACTGCATTTAATATTCTTTCTTTGTTTTGTGCACTTGGTGTTTTGATTATTATGTGACAGAAGGTATTTCTTTTTTGGTCTAGTCTATTTGGTGTTCTATAGGCTTCTTTTATGTTTATGGGCATCTCTTTCTTTAGATTAGGGACGTTTTCTTTTGTAATTTTGTTGAAGATATTTATTGGCCCTTTAAGTTGGGAATCTTCACTCTCATCTATACCTATTATCCTTAGGTTTGGTCTCCTCATTGTGTCCTGGATTTCCTGGATATTTTGTGTTAAGAACTTTTTGCATTTTGCATTTTCTTTGACAGTTGTGTCGATATTTTCTATGGCATCTTCTGCACCTGAGATTCTCTCTTCTACGTCTTGTATTCTGTTGGTGATGCTTGCATCTACGACTCCTGATTTCTTTCCTAGGTTTTCTATCTCCAGTGTAGTCTCCCTTTGTGATTTCTTGATTGTTTCTACTTCCATTTTTATGTCCTGGATGGTTTTGTTCAATTTTTTTACCTGTTTGGTTGTGTTCTCTTGTAATTCTTTAAGGGATTTTTGTGTTTTCTCTTTAAGGGCTTCTACCTGTTTACCTGTGTTCTGAAATTCTTTGAGAGTGTTATTTATGTCCTTCTTAAAGTCCTCTATCATCTTCATTAGAAGTGATTTTAAATCTGAATCTTGCTTTCCTAGTGATATGGGGAATTCAGGACTTTCTAGTGTGGGAGAACTAGGTTCTAATGGTGCCAAGTACCCTGGGTTGCTGATGCTTATGTTCTTACACTTGCCTTTTGCCATCTATATCTCCTTAGTGCTACCTGCCCTGTCCCTGACTGGAGCCTGTCTTTCCTATTATCTTGGTTGAGTCAGAACTTTGTGTGGTGGGTGTAACTACTGGGGTAAGTGCTGGGGCCCACAATCTGCTCAGTGCTCAAGTGCAGTCAGGATGCTGCCCAGGTTAGAGCTCTGGGAGCCCCGTTTCCTCTGGGTTCTTAGAGATTGGGGGCAGAGCTGCCACCCAAGATCTGCTCAGTGCTCTGGCCCATACTGGAAGGAACCAGTGCTCTGGGCAGGGAGTGACTTCCTGCGTCCTTGTGTGTCCCAGTTACTCCCTGTTTGGGGTGACCGTTGCTGTCCGCTTACCTAAGATACTACCTAGGTTAGAGTTCCTGGGAGCCCCACTTTCTCTGGATTCTGTGTGATTGGGGACAGAGCTGCTGTCTTGGATCTGCTCAGTTCCTGGGGCCAGACAGTAAGGAACCAGTGCTCTGGGCTGGGAGTGACTTCCTGGGTCCTTGTGGGTCCCAGTTATTCCTTGTTTGGGGTGGGCCTTGCTGTCTGCTTACCTAAGATAACAAATATATTTTTCAACAGATTTTTTTCTTTCTGTTTTTGGATTGCCAAGTTGATTAGTGAATTCATCATTCTTTGATTTCTTTCTGTATTCATCACAGGGTCAGTTTCTTCCTTCATGGCTATTTAAAGGGGTCTTTGGAGTTCTCTACTCACTCTGCATACTTTCTTATTAAGTAAGGTTTAAAAATCTCCCAGACTTTCAATTATATAAAGTATTTTGGTCAAGAATTGGTACTAGAAAAGACTATCTAATGTAAACACATTTAAATCACTTAGACCATTAAAAGCAATTCCTTAGTAAACACTGGAAAGGTTTGATTTGATCTTTATATTGAGTAATAAAACTAAATAGGGATATCTGTTTTATATCTAACAAACTAGGCTCTAGTTACCCTTCTATAAACATTCTTTTGAAACTAGATTTCAAATGTTTATTTTGATATAATTTTTCTTAGTTTTCCATTTATATATAATATTTTCCTTTATGATTATAAATAAAATAACTTTTTTACCCTATTCTAAAACACACCTTTTAACCTTTGATATTTACATTATTCCCTTTGTTTTTTTGGTAGTGAGACTTGATTTTAATCAGTGATCATCTCTCCAACCTGCATTGTTCTTTTAAAGGCCTATTGTACTAGTTCAGTGACAATTTTATTTTCCAATGGTTTTGGTGTGAGTTAAACACTTTTAAATTTGTTTCTATTGCTATCAAAATTCTTCTCTTTGGAAGAGCCAGGTATGGTGGTATATGTCTTTAATTGTAGCACTCAGGAGGCAGAGGCATTTGTATCTCTGTGAGCTGAGGACAGCCCTGCCTACCTAGTTCCAGGATAGCCAGGGCTAAGTAAAGAGACCCTATTTCAGAAAACCAAAACAATAACAAAAAAACTATATCCTTGGAGGTGGATGATTAACTTTGACTTTTCCAACTCTCCTTTGGATTACCAAGACTATTTTCTAAACATTTCTCCTTCTTTTCTTACCACTAGTATACTTGGTTCAGTTTCTTATCATCACTTGCCTAAACTAGTGTGTTGATGTTCTAACTAGGTTTCCTGTCTCCAGGTTTAATCTTCCTGTTTTCAGTCAAATCTGTCTCTTAACTATTTGTCTTAGGGTTACTATTACTGTGAAGAGACACTATGAGCAAGGTTTTTTAAAGGGACTGGTTTACAGGTTCAGAGGTTTAGCCCATTGTCAACATTGGACAATGCGGTCAGACATGTTCCTGGAGAGGTAGCTGAGAGTACTGCATCTGGATCAGCAGACAGCAGGAAGACAGAGACACTAAGCATTTGAAACATCAAAGCCCACTCCCCAGTAACATATTTTCTTCAAGGCCTCACCTATTCTACACTCCCTAATAGTGTGACTCCCTGATGACCAGTCATTCAAATTTATGAGCCTGTGGGACATTCCTGGTCAAACCACCACAATATGGCTATGCCTATTACATTTCCAAATGCTTTACTGGATTCCAGTATATGGGAATGTCGTAGAATTCCGTGTTCCAGAATGTCACTAGATCTTACTAAGTAAAACACTTTATGTTTAGTAAGTTTGGGAAATAGCTGGCTGTGAAATAAATTGCAATGTATTTCATTTGCATAGGTAAGGTGGGAGATGTAAATTTGCAGATATACGTTCCCAGCTAGCTTGCTGTGAGGAACTAAAGTTTATGTCAGGATATACTACATAAAACCCTTTGGTTCTGGGTATATTTATGCCATACACATGTTTAAAATATTTTATAATTTAGTTATTAAAATATGAATTAAAATTTTATATTAACAATTTCTGTCTACTTTAGAAACTTTAGGGAATCCATGAAAAATGAAAAAAATATGAAAATAAATCATTATTTTTCTACTCAGGGATAGTGGAATGTCTTTTTAGCCCCTTGATATAGATAATACTGTTTCTCTATATTACTATTACCTAGTCACATATTTATGAAATAAATATGCATTTTTACTACATGCAACACCTTTAGATTCTAGTACTGTGGCAATTATCAAACTCCATAGGTCCTTACTTCATAGACCTTTCTTTCTTTCTTTCTTTCTTTCTTTCTTTCTTTCTTTCTTTCTTTTTTATTTTATTTATTTTTAAGCTGAGGACCAACCAGGGCCTTGCACTTGCTAGGCAAGCGCTCTACCACTGAGCTAAATTCCCAACCCCTAGACTTTACTTTCAAGACAGGACAGAGAGAGTGAACTGAACAGGAAATAAGTAAATGAATGCCACAAACTAAAGTGTAGCAGGTCAATACAGCAATTTTAAATGGTTACATATATTCAGACATTTATTTATTAATTGCCAAAAGGTTGAAATATTGTTTTAGATGGCAATAAGATCCATTTATTAGTTTTAGGAAGAAAAGTTACTGTATTATATGTTTATGAAGCAAATTTTAATATTCTATAATATATAAAATATTAAACTGAGCAAAGAATAATTTGAAGAATTACATTTATTTTTAAAGAAAACAAGTTAACTTTGTATTTAATTTTTTGACTAGACATATTTAGTTACAAATCATTGTGTTAAGCATTATAGAAGAAATTTAAAATGTATAAAATGTAGAAAGAGGGTTCTAATGAGTCAATTATGTTGAATTGATTTAAAAGCAAAACAGAAAATTATTCTTTCTATATACATATACCTAAATATCATAGATATTATTCCTATACATCTATTCATATTCTAAATATCATAGAAAATATATAATTATATATGCTACATAATGTCTTTATTGGACATTTATAAATAAAAAGTTAAACATCTCATTATCAAAGTAAAAGAACTAGAATTGGCCCAGGACACACTAATTCCAAGTTCTCAGCATAAAGGAGATTCATTTGCTCCAGAGACAAAGTCAGGGGGTAGGAGACAAAGGAGAGGGAAGGATAGGGGCAAGGGAGAACCAGAAGGGATATTTTCCCAAGTGTGACAAAGGACTGCCTCTGGGTAGAGAGGGGACACACTCTGGCCCTTAGGCAAATGGCAGTTTATTAAGAGAAAGGGGGAAACCCCATGTCACGATGAGGTGTTTAATTTTGATTGGGCAGATTGGTTAGAGTAACCAAAATTGGTTAGGGTAACCAAAAGGGGACTTTAATTGCTAGATTCCAATATATTATTAGCTGGACCTTGGTAGTTCCTGAGGAGGAGCAAGTGGCAAATAAGGGAACATATCTTGGTGGCTAGCTTTAGGAATGTAATCTAATGATTTTTAGCAAGGGGAAGAAGGGTAAAAGGCAAAACCTGTTGGCGCCATGTTTGCCATGGTCGGGCCAGCGTTTGTCATGCTTGACCCATAAGAGCCCTTCCCAAAGAATTTATTGTGTGACATACTAACAGCCAAGCAACCAAGAAATTTAAAAAGCTAAAATTATAACAATCAGAATGGTTGATCGTAGCATTGATAAGCAACATTACCATTTAGGATTCAGATGTGTCTAAATAATCTTTCAGTGCTTTGAGTTAAATAGAAATTGAATGGATCAGAGAAGTAAAAATGACCAAATGAATGGTACTTAAATTCTGTATTTAGATAGTAAGCTGAATGAAAGATTAGGTATAACTTAGCACAAATCATTAATTTATATAACAAATGACTAAACAGGAGAAACTGGAGTTATATTAATATGAAAAATCTTGGTAATATTTCACAACAATTTTTCTTACAAATATAGCGTCTTGAAAAACATTCATTTATTACCCCACAGCCTTTGAGGATTGGAAGCCCGTATAGATGGGTGATAGGCTTAGCTTTAGCGAGAGCTGGATTTTCACGTGGCATTTTGACTGAAGGATAATCTACTTCCTCGTTCCTTTGGCGCTTTGTAGCATTCATTCTTTGTGGTTGGAGATAGCTTTAGTTTTGACTAGCCTGCTGGTGGGAACCTGTAAGTCCTTCTCTTGAGTTAAAAAACATGATTGCATGATTTTTTCCAAGGCAACAAGGAAGAATTCAGAGTCAGCAAATGCTACAGTATTGTATATCATGTGTTTGCATACATGTAATCATTTGTATTCCAAGTTGTGGTTCTATTCATACTCAGAAAAGTGTATAAAGGCAGGGTTATTGTGGTAACCAGTTTGTTTGTCAGAAAGGGACATGAACAAACCCTGTTTCAAGCAGACTGTTTAAAGAATTGGTATGTCCCTGTCTTCCTTAACCTTTAGAAATACAGATAATTATTTTTATATGAAGTTCCAAAGTATTTAACTGTTTCTTCTTATGATCATTCAATTTCTTCTTACTTTGTAAAATTTCTTCAGTCTATCAATGCAAGGTTTTAGAAAGGCAAAAGCTAATGGGGAAATAATTAAAATGGTGCCACTTTCTGTCAATTATATGTTAATTTAAAACTTCCTCATTAAATATTTTGGCTACTAGAGGTGATAAAAACATTCAGTTCTGCATCAAGACATGAAAGAAACATGTTATAGTCCTCTGTCTACTAAATTCATATAATAAACATAAATATGAATATAAATGAAGTGTTTACAAATGATGTACAACTAGAAACTTTCCTCAGTTGGCAAACCTGACTTTTAAAAAATGAAAGATATACTGAGTGAACCATACCAATTATGGTTTTAAAATAAGTTTATTGCAACCCACCTAAGGCCCAGGGGACAAAAGAGGGAGCTGATAAGAGCAAAGGATGGGGAGTTTGCTGTGAAACTTTGTCTCTTACATGACAGCCTAACCATGAGTTAAACAAGAATGACACCAATAGACATGCCAAAGTGATTGGCGGTGATGGGAGTGGTGGTGGTGGTATCGATGTGTTTGTATATGTGTTGCATTTACCCTCAACCCAACACAAATAATTTTAGGGAACTGTGGATGCTGAGAATGTGAAAAATTGTGTTTTCAGAGAAGAGCATAGTAATTGGTTATCTAATACTAAATGATCATTTCTGAAAACACAAGTTACAAGTACTAGTACATAGACTGAGCAGGATACACACACACACATTCATGTAACATGTTATATATACATATGCATGTAATAATAATTAATGAAAAATGAGGCCATGAATTCAAGAAGGATCAAGGAGGAGTATATGGGAGGCTTTGGTGGCAGTAAAAGAAAAGGAGAAATGATATAATTATATTATAGTCTCAAAAAATGTTGCTAACATATCTCATATTAATACCCCCTACACTAATTTTATTTTACTTATTCTATCTCCCAGGAGTGTGTGTAAGCATGTTTTTTTATCTTGTGCGGATGCGTGTGTGTAGCATGCATCTGCTTACGGAGACCCCATGTTGATGTCAGACATCCTCTGTTGCATTTCCACTATTTATTAAGTCAGGGTCTCTACGTTCAGCCTATAGCTCACATATATGACTAACCTTGCCAGCCAGCCAGCTCTTGGAATCCCATTACAATTATGACTTAGTTGCCTCATCACCTGGATTTCAGTGGTTTATGAGGTTCCGAGCTTGGTCAAGCATCTTGTTTACATGCTCTAACCAGTGAGCAACCCCACTTTTAGACTTCAGAAAATCAATACTCTTGAGTTTTCTGCCAACTTAAATAGTTTTAGACATTAAAATTCTGTGGGATCTCTAATTCATAACATTTTTCAATTGAGAACAGATTTTTTTTTTTTTTTTTTTTTTTTTTTTTTGAGAAAAGGCTTCTTTGTGTATTCGTGGCTATCCTAGAACTCAATCTGTCAATCAGGCTGGCTTCAAACTCAGAGAATCACTTGTCTGAGTGCTGAGATTAAAGGTACACACCACCACTGACTGCTCTTTAATTAAGACATTTTAACAAGCGCATCTTATCATAACATGTATGCTTTGTCACATCAGGATAGATACTGCAGAATCACTGTTTTCCATCAGCATGCTTTTTGTCTATTAAATCTTAAATGGTTTGTTAGGTATTTTTATACTGTAGTTAGCTACTAGGATAATATGAAAGACTTATTTAAAAGTTTATTAACTAATTCATTTTATGATAAGTTAAATGTTCAATTTTTTTCAGATAACCAACTTGAAGATTTGAAATTTTTGTTATTTATACACTTCTTTATTCTCTTTCTTTATTTTGAATATCTCAATCCAGTCAAGATTTTATGAGAGGCCTATCTATATGAGATCTCTTATATAAATGTATTTGGTTAGTACATTTATCTGAATTACTTAATTATTTTTATTGTAGATCTCACAGGAAGTGGCAAGCCTTGGTGGCTGAACAAGACATCTTCTTTTCCTTCTTTACCACCAATTAATGACACACATATTCATCACAGACAGAGAAGATCTGTGAGCACTGAAAGATTTGTGGAGACACTAGTAGTGGCAGACAAAATGATGGTGGGCTACCATGGCCGTAAAGACATTGAACATTATATTTTGAGTGTGATGAATATTGTAAGTTTGATCCCTCTATATACTGTGTTACTAAGTAGTTTATTGTGTTTTATATTAATATAATGAATTTTTACTAAAATAAATGATAAAATTTTATTTGTGTAAAATGGTAAAAAAATGAATTTGTATTATTATTTTAATTTCTGCTTGGGATTGAGCCTACAACTTGTACATAGTAAATAGATATTTGCTTTGCCATGGAAGTGTAATTGTACTGACATTCCTTCCCCCAGACTAAAACTTTGTTAACCAACTTTTTTTTTTTTTTGAGGCAGGGTCTTTTTCATTACTGTCTATCTGGAACTCACTATACAAGCCAGGCTGGCCTTGAACTCAGGGATTTGCCTGTTTATAGCATGTATCACCACACCCTGGTGGACAATTAACTTTTGCATAGAAAATAAAATTTAAAATGTTTTATTATTTATTTTTAGTAAGTGTGAATGGTTAAGTTTTATCTAAGAGACTTGAAACATGCTCATACTATAGATTTGTGATGCATAAAATTCATCTCTAGGAGAAAATACTTATTTTTGTAGACTTATGTAAAATCCTTTAACCAAAGCATCTTGAAGTGGTACAGGTAAAATAATATATTTTAATATGTACCATAAAATCATAAAGTTACATTTTATCATTTTAGAAATTCAAAATATCACCCCATTATTTTTGTCTGACTTTTTGCCTTTTCTTATTTTCTGGAGGTCAGGTTGCCAAACTTTACCGTGACTCCAGTCTAGGAAACGTTGTGAATATTATAGTGGCCCGCTTAATTGTTCTCACAGAAGATCAGGTAAGAATGAATTACTTTATACATCAAAACTCTTAGGCTATGGGATAATAATTATGAACAGATATATTTCTTTGTTACTTCACCTAGCAAGTGCTAGTTAAATATTTTTAACTCTAAACTTTATTTTTTATGCAATATTGAGATATTTTAAAATAATATACATCTCATGTATTGTTAAAGCTTTCTCTTCATATGTGCATACTTGCTACATGTTTCAGAATTAAGGATGAGCATTTTATTTGTATGGCTTACCTGATGATGATGGTTTTGGTTGACTTTTGTAGGCTGACGAGCTCATGTATGTTCTCTTTACTGTTCAAGTTGAAAATAGAAAGAAAGTCTGATCAGTAATAAATTAAATGAACACTAGGTCAGATGTTCTGGAGATAAAAATCGGCAAGAGATTCTTCCTAGAAACCACTGCTTCTAATTATAAGCCCACTTTAGTTTTCAAAAGTTTTGACAACTGACCTTAGTAATTTGTTTGGAACATTTCTGGTATGCATGTTGTATTGCAGCCAAACTTGGAGATAAACCATCATGCAGACAAGTCCCTCGATAGCTTCTGTAAATGGCAGAAATCCATTCTCTCCCACCAAAGTGATGGAAACACCATTCCAGAAAATGGGATTGCCCACCACGATAATGCAGTTCTTATTACTAGGTATGGATTGCTGCAAGTATTTTTCCTTTGATTGTTGTGTTTGCTTGATATTATAACTATATTTGGTTCTCTCTACGCCTCATTTAGGTAATAAGTATAGGAAGAGGAAAGTAGAAATTTATTTTTTTATTATTATGAAAAATTTAGTCTTCTATTTATGCTTGTATCAAATGAACTAAATAAGAAAAAATAATTAAGATTTAGTTCAGAAATATAATAAATAACTTTTCTTCTTGTAAGTCCAATTTGTAATGTTTAGACATACAGATATCATTTTTTAATTAAAGAAAATACTAAAAAAGATTTTAAAGTATGAGAAATAAGTTGTCACTTTTGGTTACAAAATATAACTATTCCTATGTAGTTCCTAGTAGTGTTGATTTATGTTAATTTACTAAAATTGTGGAGGATATTGGTTGTCTATTTAATTACATCATTTAAAGTAAGCATTTAAGTGGAAAGAAGCATATCCAGAGCTGGAGAGCTAGCTCAGTGGTCATTAGCCTGTGCTGCTCTTGTAGAAGCCCAGTTAAGTTCCCAGCATCCACACTAGGCTCTACAAGTTCCCATACCTGCAGTTCTTGAGAATCTGATAACTTCTATGGCTGCTGGCACACAAATTGCATATAGTAACACAAATACACACATACATATAAATAAAAAACTTTAAGAAGCAGATTTATCATACTGTTTATAAAGTTTCTCTCTCAAGAAAAGTCATTACCCTATAATAAGCCAACGGATCCATTCACTGCTCCTAGTTTTACAAAGCTCTTTATAATTTTTTTCTCAAAAACTGTATAGTGTTAGGATTTTTTGCATGATTGAAATAGAGAAACTTAATTAAAATAGTTAAATAAGCATTCTAAGGTCATTCAGCTAAGAAATGAAAAAAAGAATTAAAACCAACCTAATTCCTGATGATCTTGTTCTCTTTTTACTATTCTATACGTCGTCTTAATTCCTTCCTTTTTTTTTTTTTTTTTTTTTTTTTTTGCTTTTACTTTTGAGGCTGGAGTCTTCCTATGATGTTCAGGCTGACATCTAGAACAAAGGCTCCAGGTGTCTTCTTGTCTTAGCCTCCCAAACAGTTAGGCCTGCAGGTGTGTAACCACTTAGTTGTATTTAAAAATAAAAGACAAATGTTACCAATAATGAACAGTCAGCAAAAAGAAATTTTATACTGTCCTGGCTGAGTGAAATAGCTTTGTTATTTTATTTGTTTTCATTTTACAATAACATATTTAATATATCCATGCATATGCTTAGAATCTTGATACTCAGTAAGATAATGTGTCTTAACTTTTAGAAAAAATCTGTTAACTGAATCATAAAGTTTCTGAATACTTTTTAGCTAATTTAATCTTCCTCTATTAGAAACTAGAACATTTTATCACATTCTTGCTGAACAAATCTAGATTTATACTTGTGCGGATGCAGCTGTCTGATAAATTCTCTAATTCCTTACTGTATTGATACCTGAAAGGCTCCCAGATCTGCTTGAGGAATTAAAAATAGGATAGAAATTATGCTAATATAGAAACTTGTCATTTACTAAAATAAATGGAAATAGTTAGTGTTAATGAAATTATCACAGGAAAACATCTATCCTATATAGTTATCAAAATGATCACAGATGTTTACATTGTTTATGTATTTCTTTTCATACCATATATAAGCGCAATTATACAATTTCAATATGCTTTCATTGGATTTTCACCTTTTTGAGCAAATGACAGAAGTTACCTTAAAGCTACATATTTACAAATATTTAAGTAAGTAGGAGATTTGAGCAGTTCACCACCTTACAACATTCAACTCTGAAGTTGCCAAGACAGTTTTCTAATTTTCTTGTGAGTTCTTTGCTATGTAGGCTACTTTGAGTGGCATTTTGATGTCTGAGATTTGAACATAAATTTCTCTCCTTCATTGTCTCTGGTGTCCAGTCATACTAATATTAGAAATACCCTCAAGATTTAATAGGTAAAGACAGAGTTCAGATCTTGTATCAATCCATATTGGCTGATGAAATAGAGGTTACAAGAATGCCTTTTTTGGTGGATGTGAAGATGACTCATTCAGTACAATGTTTGGAGGGGAATTACTAGGACCTGAGTACAGATCCCTACCATTTACATAAAAACCTAGGTGCAACAGTTCACATTGATGGGCAAGTGATCACAGAAGGATACTGCTAGCATATCTAGCCACTTGGTAAGCTCTAGGTTCACTTAGAGACTCTGTCTCAAGAAATAAGGTCGAGAGAAGCTAGGGAGATAGTAGTTAATAAGGGTCCTTCTGCTCTTGCAGAGGACCAGAGTTTGATTCCTAGGACCTGGGCTTGATTCCTAGCATCCATATGATGGTTTACAACTGTTTGTAACTCCAGTTCCAGGGATCTGACATCTTCTGGCCCCTGTGGGCACCAGGAATGAACATTGTGTACACAGATACATGCAGATAAGTACTCATGCAGATAAAATACAAGTAAACAAATCTTTAAAATATATGGTGGAGAATGATAGAGGAAGACATCTGACATTGGGGTCCTGCCTCCATACTCCATGTACACACATGCGCTTGCACACACAAGCATATACACGAACACGTATGAGAGAAATGCCTCTTTGGGGCAGTGTATTTTAAACTACTATTAAAGCCTCAAGGTGATATTGCCCTATTTACTTGCCTCAAGGTGATGCTAAACTATTTACTTGGGTAACGCCTGATCAAAATGAGATGATGACCATCTTTATTATTTAGTTTTTTTTTTTTTTTTCTGGTGAGGGAATGAGAGTTATCAGTTATCAGCTGCTTGAAGTGAGTGCTGGAAACTGAACCTGGGTCCTCTGCAAAAGCAGCAAGTGCTCTTAACCTATGAGCCATCTCTCCAGTCCCCCTCATTAGGCTATTTTTCAGTAAATATACTTTTATTATTTTTCATTAATGAAAAGCATAGAACTCATAAGTGCTTCTTAAAATATAGATGCAAAATTGCACACTACATCAAATAATTTGGTTTTTAATTAAAATTTGTATATCCTTTCAAGGGAAAATTCTCTTTAGAAACTGAGATTAGAAGTCATATACATAATATACCTGTCAAAATGTGTAATTTGTTAGCTTTATCATATTTATAAAAATGTACAACAATTACTGTATTAGAGTTATGCAGATATAAGACTTATTAGAGGAATTGACTCACATGATTATGATCTGAGAAATCCAGGAGAGGCTGTCTGCACTGGGACTGAACTCAGGAAGCTGGCAGTTTAACTTTCTCTCTTCAGTTGAAGGTCTGAGTTCTTGGACAGCTAACAGCATTAAGTACTAGAGTTCAAATGACTAATTGCACGGAGTGCTGCTATGTAAGCACAAGAGAAGCCAGTTTATCAGCACCAGCAAGAGAGGACGTCACCTTTTCATTCTACCCAGGCCTTCATTTGATTGGGTGGTTCCTTCTTACATTTAGGGAAGATTTTTTTTTGGTTCATTTCTTCATGAGGTCACTTCCTCTGGAAATATCTTCTGCTGATGTAATCCTATATTCTTAACTAATTGTTACCTAAAATTAGCCATCTTGACTACCAGCTAATTTATGAACATTTCTTTCTTTTTTATGAAAATTTTGATTACCCCTGAAAAAATACCTTATACTAATTAGCAATCATTTGACTTGTCTCCAGTGTTATGGAGGCACAATGAAATCACTGATCTGGACCACTTGGTGGGTAGAAAAGACGGTTCACTTAGGTACAAACTTCTGGGCTGCTTCAGAGAGGAGAGAGCAGCATCTTGTCAGAAAAAGTTCTATTAGTTTTACTGGGACAGAGAGCAGCAGAAGGTGGCATGGGGGCCAGAGTAGCCTGAGAGTTAGATAGGGACTTACACACTCTTACCCAGGGTTAATATGGAGGTGGATGCAGTTTGGCCAAGGTAGTTGATACTGGAAGATGAGAAGGGAAAAGAAGTAGTGGGGTTTTTTGACAAATAAAAACCCGTATTATGAGAGTTCTGAGGAGTACTGAGTTTAGGTTTCTGTTTACCTGATAAGAATCTATTTACCTTGTTTTTTAAAAAACCCAATCTGTTCCATCATCTTAGGACATGGTCAGCAGTACTGCCATTTTGGGGCTTGCCTTGTGACCTAACACAGCACTAGATTGCCAGTTATTTAAATTCTTCCTTTAGAGATTTTCTAAATTATTCTAGACATTTTGAATAAATGGAGAAATATATGTTTTTTGTATTTGACCTATTTGTTTGTAACATCATGTTTTTAATGTTCAGAATTAGCACTTGGTTCCTTTTTTATTACTGAATGCCTTTCTTTTAGTTGGACACATTTTAATTGATTTCTCAGTTGACTTTTCAAATGTTTTTCCTGGGCTTTTTTCTGTTTTTCTTCCTCTGGCTATTTTGAATGATGCTAATATGAATGGTGTTATTGTATAGTTTTGTGTTCGTGTATGTTTTAATTTCTCCTGAATATGTGCATAGGAATGGATCTTCTGTGTCACAAGGTAACTGTTAATTCTTGTGAAGAATTGGACAATTTTCTGAAGAGGATGTATTGTTTTAATATTTCTGCTTACAATGTATTTGGGTTCTAATTCTTTAGCACTGGGCATTCATTACCTTTTATTTTTATTATCATCATATAGTATGTGTGGGGTAGTATCTTACTGTGATACTAATTTCATGTTCTTTACTGAGAACTACTTTGATTTCATTTTCTTGTGCTTATTAGTCATTAGTGTATCTTACAGTATCTCTTTTGGAGAAATATTAATCTAAATTCTTTGTTCATTTCTTACTTATTTGCCTTTTTATTGTTTGCTGTTCTGTAATAGCCTTTTATGATTCTATATGAAATATGTGATTTGAAAATACTTTCCTAATTTTATTTATTTATTGTTTTGGTGGTAGTATTGGGTTTTGAACTTTCCATGTTAGATAACTTCTTTATTACTGAGGTGTACCACTGAGTCTTTCTGATGTTAATTGTTTTGAAGCACAAAACTTTTTAGTTCTAATAAATTATAAAATACTTTTTGTTGTTTATATTTTTAGTGGCATATCTAAGAAGCTCATCAGTTAATCCAAACTCTTAAAAGATTTATTTGTAAGGATCTTTATTTGATTTTTAGTTTACTTGTAGATCTTTTGCTCATTTTGAATAGAATATTATATATGATACAGACAGGAAAAAGCCCTTTTTGTTCTTCTGTATAAAACGCATTTCCACAACTTTTGATTTTAATTTCACTTGGATCATCACGAAACTTTCTATGTTTGGGTCACATTCCAAGTAGTGTTAATAAAGTTTTTGTCTGTTGCTCATAGGAAACCAACAGAAACTTCACAGTTTTATTTGCTTTAGGATAGTGGGAAAAAACTTTCTCTTAACTCTCTTAAAATCCTAAATTAGGTCTGAAAATTAAGTTGAAAACGACAAATGAACAGAAGAAAACCATACAAATTTATTTGATGAAATTTTATGTGATACAAGAAGGAAATAAAGATCTAAAGAAACATTTTTTATGATTTTTTCTTTTATTGAAAACAAAATTTCCCCTTATAGACTATATTATGGTTCCCCCTCCCTATACTCTTCTCAGTTACACCCCACCTCCTCTTCCATCTAGATCCACCCCTTTCTGTCTCTCATTAGAAAACAGACTTCTAAGGGATAATTATAAAATAAGAGGAAAACAAAAACCCTAAACATCGGAATTGGATGAAATAAACAAACAGAAGGAAAAAAGCCCAAGAGAAAGCACAGGAATCAGAGACCTACTCAGTCTCACATTTGGGAATAAAAACCACTAAACTAGAAGCCATAGTGTGTATCAGAGGATCTGGTGCATACACAAGATCTGTGCATGCTACCTCAGCCTCTGTGTGTTCATATGTGTTTTGATTATGTTGATTTTGAGGCATTTTTTTCCTTTGTGTCCTCCAAATCCTCTGGCTTATATACCTTTTCGCCTTCCTCTTGCTCAGGCTTTCCTGAATCCTGAGGGGAGGGATTTGATAGAAACATCCCATTTAGGGATGAGTGTTTCAAGGTCTTTCATTTTCTGCACAATATCTGTATGTATGTCTCTGTACTTGTTCCCATCTGCTGTGGAGAAAGTGTCTGATAATGGCAGAGCAAGGCACTAATCAATTAGTATAGCAAAATGTTATTAGAAGTCATTTTAACGTTTTGTTTGTTTTTTATTTTTTTTATAACAATAGTATTTGTTTTCTATACTAGGTTCCTGGGCTACCTAATCTCAGGTTCTTAGTTACTCAAGCAGTGTTGAATATGGTTCCACTCATGGAGAGGATGCTAAGTCTGATCACACATTGCTTACGCCACACACTTTGTACCACTGTTGCCTTAGCATATTTTGCAGGCTGGTTAGCATTGCAGATCAAAGGGCTTGTGGCTGAGGTTGTGTCTATATTTCTTTTTTGGTAGCATGCAGAGTACCTTCATGTACCAAAGATACTAATGTGAAAGCTTTATGTAGGCACCAGCTTGACTTCTCTGTGTTTAATGAGTATATTGATGTTTTCTTGCTATCAGTTTGTGAAAAGCAACCTATAGTCTTGGCAATAGCCGTCATTGTTTAGGAGTTCCTATGGGACCCTGGCCAACAACTGAATTAGATGTGAACTAATCCTGGTACTAGAAGCTTTATTTGGTGACAAGAGATGGACTGTTATGGCTCTGTTTCCCCCATTACTTGGTGATTTCATTTATGTTACCTTTGGATATATATGTATATATTTTAGGAAGTTCCTACAGTATTAGGTTTCCATACTACCCCTCAAATGGTCTTTAATTTTAGCTGTCTCTCCCTATAATCTCTCTGTCCTCGTCTTCCCTCTACCTCCACACTTGATATTCATATTCTAGCCCCTCCATCCATAACTATCGACACTATTTCTCTTCCCTGATGAGATTTATCAGTTTTCCCAGTCTCTTACTCTATACCTATCCTCTGTTTCTCCAGATTGTACTTGGTTATAATTGATTTAAAAGCTAATATCCATTTCTAAATGAATATATCCATAGTTGTCTATCTAAGTCTGGGATACCTCATTCCATCCATTTAGCTGTGAATTTTATTATTCTTTTTAACAACTGGATAATACTCCATTATGTAAATGTACCACATTGTCTATATCCATTGTAAAAAAGCTTGTTAACCTGACTTTTTTTATGCTGTTGGATGAGATACATTGAATTGTCAAAGTATGTGATAAAACATTAATATTCTAGCTAAGAATAGTAAATTAGGGAAGCTTAATTTACAAGATTCATTCACCCTGGTACCTTTCATCAACCTTGTCCCTGTATCTTTACAGATAGAGATACTCTTTTCCTTGGGTATATGGCACTTTAAGGTATTGTGACTTGCCTCCGAGAAGATGTCTAGAGAGTCTTTTCTGTACATAAAGTTTTCAAGTTCTTAGAGTTGAACACATTCAATGTAGAAATGCACTGTATTTTATTTTTTTTACTCTAAACCCAATCATTAATATTTCATATATGTCTGTTGATTAAATTATAACAATAGATTGAGGAACAAGTAGAGCCAAAAGAAATTGTCATTGTTCAGAGAAATAATAGACAAATCTAAAACACAAGTAGATATAGCAGCCTTCATTAGCCACAAAGAATACAAATTTTTATTGATATTTTGTTAAAAATTAATTTAATTCTTTTCACTTGTAAGCACACTCTAATTTTATTATAAAATTACTTTCACAACCATTAAGTACAATATATATATATATATATATATATATATATATTTAAACATTTTATTTGTTTACATTTCAAATGATATCCCACTTCCTGGCTACCCCTATACAAACCCTCATCCCATTCCTCGCTTCCCCCTCCCCTTTGCCTTTATGAGGGTGCTTCTCCACTCACCCACCCTCTCCCACCTCACCGCTCTAGCATCTCCCTATGCTGGGGCATCAAGCCTCCACAGGACCAAGGGCTTCCCCTCCCACTGATGTCAGATAAGGCCATCTTCTGCTAAATATGTATCTGGAGTCTTAGATCCCTCCATGTATACTCTTTGGTTGGTGATTTAGTCCCTGGGAGCTCTGAGTGGTTCAGTTAGTTGATATTGTTCTTCCTATGGGGCTGCAATCCCCTTCAGTTCCTTCAGTCCTTTCCCTAACTTCCTCCTGTCAGCAAGTGCTTCTTGGCATCAGCAATAGTGTGGGGGTTGGCTGTCTGCAGATGGGATCGATCCCTAGGTGGGGTGCAAAATACCTATGATACAACCTATGAACCACATGGAGCTTAAAAAGAAAGAAGACCAAAGAAGGGGGAACAAAATAATAATGTGTTTTATCATTTGAGTGGTGTACACATTATGTATAATGTGTTTTTATTGTTTTGAGGGTTGTACACATATGTGTAATATGTTTTATCATTTGAGGGTTACACACATTATGTATAATATGTTTTTATTGTTTGAGAGTTGTACACATATGTATAATGTGTTTTATCGTTTGAGGGCTACACACATATGTAATGTATTTTTGTCAAGTCCATCCCAGTTCTTCCCTTGTAGTTCCTCCTCTGTACTTTACTACTTCTTCCTCCCCAATCCATCTGTGCTTTTTTAATGTTAAATTTTATTACTTGATTTTATATGTATAGTTGTTTTGTTGCATGTATATATCAGTGTGTACCACATGTGTGTCTAGTATCTAGAGAGGGCATTGGATCCCCTGAAATAGAATTACAGATAGTTGTGAGCCATGATGTGGCTGCTGGAAGTTGAGTCTAGATCCTCTGGAAGAGCAGGAAGTACTCTTAAGTACTGAGCCATCTCTCCATCTCATGTATGCTTTATTTAAAACCAACCCATTCCACTTAGTACTGCCACTATATGCCTATGTGTAGGGCCATAGACTGCAGATGGGTAGCCTTTCTGGGGCTACATTGCTGAAGAAAAGCAGCCCCACCTCTCTTTAGCCGCCATTACTTGCCAGTAGTTTCTTATCTAGGTGTGGGACTTCATGAATCCCCTCCACCCATGCTGAATTTTTTCGGTTCGATCTTGTGCACCTGTTCTGTATGCTGTCACAGCCTCTGTGAGTGCATCCATGCCTCTTCCCTGCCATGTCCAGAAACACTGTTTTGAAGCAGTTTTCTTCCATATCTGGCTTTTGCAATCTTCACACTCCTTTTGTGATGATCTCTGAGCTTTAGGAGGAAGGGTGAATGATATAGATGTCCATTTTATGGTTCATTACTCCACAGTAAGGGTGGACTTTAAGCATTTCTTTGTTTCTACACAAAAATTAATATATAAGATAATACATATGTTAAATATGTTGACTTAGCTATTGTACAATGTATCTATGCATTAAAACATTCTATATTGCAAGTATATGCAACTTAATTTAGAAAAAGGCAACTAATAATTATCATTACTTATAAATTTTGTCCATATTTATTTAAGTTAATGACTTATGAGTAGTTTGGTATATAGTACCTGGTGATTAAGAATACACTGGCACATTACTTAGTTATGTATAAACTCTATAACTTAAGCATTTGTGCTATATTTCACCAGGACTGAACTTCAAAAATTTTTTTCTGCTATTAACACCTAACCTACTGTCCTTCCACCTTCTTACTTCTGAGGCTGGAGTGGTAGGCTAGCACTCCTCCCCCAAACCATTAATAATGGTTCTGTGCTCAGCCGTTATTGACAATGTACTAAGGAGAGAGAGAGAGAGAGAGAGAGAGAGAGAGAGAGAGAGAGAGAGAGAGACACAGAATTGAAAGAAAGAATATTTTCACTAAGATTTACACTGACAAGTTCCTACGTTCCCCGCCCCCTCACCCCTATTATGGAGTTACTTTTAAAAAGAGAAACACAGTTGAACAACAGATTTATAAGGGAAGAGCAAGACTTATAGGTTTTAGGTTTTAATCTTGCTAACTTTACGATGCTTACTTATTAGGTACCCAAGAGGAAATGTCAAGTAGGCAGTTAGCTGTACTTTGGTAAGGAGCACTGAAATTAAAACATCAGTACATAGGTGTGATTTAAAGCCAGTGAGGTAGAACTAACATTCTTATAGGGAAATGTTCTGAAAATGGAATCTGCATTGCTGCAGTGTTTTAGAGGTCAGAAAGGAAGGGAGGGGCATCATAATAAAAGTTAGAAAAAGCAGCCAGGGAGAGAGGAGCAAGGTTGAGAAGGGTAAGATGAGGAGTGAGCAGGGAGAAAACAAATGGCCTTAGAAAGGCCAGTCTGATAGTGTCGTCTCTTTCTTAGGGCCATGGTTTCTTATGATGAAGACGTTTTAAGCTTTGTAAAATTTTATCTCAATATTTCTCTTTCTGAACTTAAATGTATTTCTTAGGTAAAAAAAATAAAATTACCTTACCTGTTAGTTTATACCCCTTGTCCCCCAAATGAATCTTTCCAACGTTTTAAGTTTCAGTTTGCTTTCTTTAGATAATCAATGAAATAACTGAATTAAAGTTTTACATGTTTGTATTTCTTAAACTGAATTTAAAAAATCATGTTAAATTCTCTTGGCATATTACCTTAATTTTTTTTTTCCACTCAGGCGCTATGTTAGTGATTAAGCATGTGCTTTGTGGCCTTTGCTGGGCTAAAATGACAAGTATGTGGCATGAAGCCAGTGAAATGTCTGCATGTACCCAGCAGTATCCAATGCTTTCTGATATGCAGCTGTCATAGTTACTGTGTGCTACATTGCTATTATATATACTAGGACAGTTTACTGCTTGTCAGAATGTGAGCTGTGTGAGTTCTTTTGTCAGCTGGGGAAATCTTTTTGTATATATTTTCAACATAGCAGTAGGGACTGGGGATTTACAGTAGAACTACAGAAGCTTTAAAATATTAACAGCCCATTAAGTACAGGATATGGTCCATGAGTTTTAATGGGAAGTTGTTAAAAGGAGATGGAAGTGTTCCAATGTTTGGGGAGACGTGGTTAGTGGCAAAGCACAGGGCAGAGAACCCTTAAAGCCATATATATCTGCAGAATAATGGACAAGAGCAACACATAGCATTGACCCTCATAAGTAATACTTAGAGCTCAGCAAGAAACCCATTTGGTGCATGTGTTAATTTTCTTTTTCAAAAGATAACCGATTAGATGGAGCTAAATTTTTCCCCCTGTGGATTTTAGATGCTTAGCATTCATTAAATAAAGCATTAAAAGTCTTTGAAATAGCGTCTACTTTGTTTAACTTATGAAATTATAAGACCCCTTAGATTAGTTTTTTTAGAATAGCCCTTAGTGATTATCCAAAGTATAATAAAAATGCAAGATTTTAAAAGGAAACTATTTTTAAAATAGGAAGTTAAGCACTTTGTAACATACTACTTATTACACATCTTACTTATTATAATACTACTTATTTATTATATACTTTGGAACACACTATTTCTGTGCATCTTTTAGTTTACTGAATAGTGGTCCACTTGTACTGTGCATTACCCAATTGGTTACTACTAAGTCTGATATACCACCTGTGTTATATGCACAGTCTTAGATTTTTTTTTTTTTTTTGGCAAATAAATACACATTGCCCATGTTTATTGGTAGAAAATCTAAAATCTAAGAAGGTATAAGAAAGGTCCTCAAGTGATTCTGTCTTTACTGGTCAGTCATTTCCAAGGAGCTAGCCTTCCTTTTCCTTTATTATCCCTGTATATTCTAAAACTTAAAAAAAAATTGTTCAGAGTACCAAGTCCTATGGAGAACTTATGGTTTGTTTCTTTGCTACATTATTTTTTCCCTCTTACTGTTTAAAATAGTACTTACACCTATATTTTGTGATTGTTTTTAGTCTTGTGTTTTAAATTTTCTTTTCTCCGAGTTTCATTCATAAAGATGTGTTTAGATATTGTTAGACATTGAATGATTCTGTTAAAGACACAACTAATCACATTGCCTGTATTACGAAAGTAGATTTATAAAAAATAAACAATTTAAAGCAATATGGTTATTACAGATTAATATTATATACACTCTTAAGAACGTGGATTAAGTTACAACCCCAAATTATGACTTCCAATTTAAATTAGCTGCCACATCTCAAGTCACTGGTACATGGTCAAGAATTATCTAAGCCAGTCTCAGTAAGTGCACTCCCTAGTTTTAGAATATAGCAAATGGTGGGAGGACACTTGAGTTCACTGAGAGTACCACATAAAGCATTAATTACAAGTGACGACCTGAGTTGTGAAATTTTTTCATCCAATTTACCTTCTCTCAGACTTCTAATGTAATATTTTATGAATTTAAACACTACCATGTGTTTAAAATGTTCCATGTTTCAGGATTAATGGCATCAAGATAGGAAATACTTGACCTTTACAGGAACTTTCAGCTACACTGGTGGCTTTTCAAGTAATGAACCTGTATTGCTGCATACCTAGTGCTTAGTATGCTTTTGTATACTTGCTACTCAGTCACAAACTTTATTAACATGTAAGTCATTAGGCCCCCAAACTGAAGACCAACTTTAAAATAGGGCAGTGTTTTATTTTCCTTTACACCTTAATAAATACTTCTTGATGACTGCACACGGGGTAAGGCTGCATGGTCGTCCAGAAAGGTCACAGTGATGGTGTTCTCCTGACAGCATGTAGTCTTCCATAGTGAGTGGAATGACTTGTATGATGTCACTGTCAAACCAGCAAGACTGCATTTATGCACCCATCGTTTTCAGGACTCTTGGTAACTTGGGCATACTTTCCCCAAATAACCTTGCCTCCTTGTGTCACAAGGCCCAACTCGCTCACATTCACTTCAGTAACTGTACCTTTGGTGATCACACCCAGGGTTGTATAAAATGGGGATGACGGATTCTTTTTCACACCGAGTGTAGGCAGGCAAAAAGTCACTTTCAGCTCAGGGTGTGTGACATGGGCCTGTTTGAAACGTAGACCATTGGCCTAATGAACCTCTCATAATTAGGTGGTTTTCTTGTAAAACCATCACCAACAAAGCACACTTTAGTAACCATTCTCTTCCATGCCTTCTTTTTTCTTTTTCCTGTTCGAATAACTTTCAATACTTCTGTTTCTTCTTGGGCACGAACTTTGGGTAGAGGGACCTCCCATTTTCCCGCCTTTTCTTTTCGTTTCTGCTTAATCATGTTGGAAAGTACTTTTGCTCTCGACTGCCCCTCTCTGTCCAGCAGACAGGCAGGCACTGCTCCCTGTGGAGTCTTCCCATCATCCTTCTGCTTGGTGTTTCTCTTTTCATGCATCTTAATAGTCTTTTTCATTTGTATTTTCTCCGCATGGCGCTGTTTATGGTAGAGCTTAGCCTTCAGGCCAATCTTTTTTTTTTTTTTTTTTTGCCTTCTTTGAGCGTTCATGGGCCTCCCGACCTTCTTTCTTTCTCTTTTTCTCATGGTAGTTCAAACGATATCCGTATCGTTTGCGGTGCAATTCATTATATTCGTTTTGTGGTATGATGACAGCTGCGGAGCAGCCGTCCGCGACCTCCTGTGTTCCAAAAACCTCTTAATTTCTGGGTGTCACTGGCCCATGAGCCTGGTTCGCTCAAGCTGGAACGGGAAAGGCCACAGTCTTAGAGCTTGGCCATTAGCTCAGGTTAGCCATTAAGTCTCTGCTTGCCTACAGTAAATACTTTTCTAAGTATTTTCTTCTAAGATCCTGAGCTATTCATGTAACTTCTTTGACTCAGTTTTTATTCTTTAGTAAGACTCTTAACTGAGGTTTCATATGATTATGTATGTGATCAAATGAAATTTGATCACCTTTCTTACACAGAGGAAATAGTAGCTAATGTCCCAAAAAGAGAAAAATGAATGTATCTTTGGCAAAGGACTTGCTTCCTCTGACACCACAGACTTGTCAGTCATATTGATGATTAAACACAAACCTTTCTTGGTGAGTCATGTATGTGGACCCGTGTAATCCTGAGCACTGTGCACATGAATCATGATCAACTTATCACTATGTATGGCTCTTGCTCCCCATAATCCTGGCTTTTCCCTGGGACTGTGTAGGAGCCCCCTCCTCTCACTTTTCTTTTGCAAATATATATTTCATGTTACATGCAAACAACTAAGACATCAAAGCTGACTGACACTAAGACAATTACTTTCCAAATTGTCTTTTCTTTAGTTTGGAAAGATTATTGGACACATAATATGGAAAAGAAGCCTCAATTTTCTTTTAAATCCTACTTATTTAACTTCAGAATTTCATGTTTGGAGAATTATTTATATACTTATAGACAATAAAGATGTTTATTCTTTTTTCTTAACATGCTAGGCAGATATTTTGAAAATTAGGGAGATCTGCCTATATAATGAAATATGCTAATGTTCCTTAACAAATCATAGTTTTGTTAATTAAGTTCACATAGGCCTAAGTATTAAAAATTATAAAAATAAAACTACATTGTATAATACATATCCATAAACAAGAACTGCTGTACTTAATCTGGGACATGTTTATGGAAGGATTTTGTTACATTCATATGACATGTATTTCCTACAGTTACCTTACGTAATCTTATATATTGTCCACGCTCCCTGTGTTTGATATGTGTAATACTCTAAACCTAGAAAGTAACAAAAGACAATTTTGTTTTAGCACATTACTGTTGGTGTCCTCTGGAGAGGGGACAGTGTATTGACTCTTTTTTGCTTTGTGGTTTGAGCAAATTTTCAAAGTTGGCTTAAAAGGAATGACTATAAAATGAGATATGCTAAGCACATTTTGAAAATCAGTTTTCAACAGGGAAAAGAAAGGGAAAGCATTGCCAATTTGAAATGTTCAGAAAATGGCAGACTTGGCAGGGCATATTGGGAATATTCTGAGATTTTAAGTAATTTAGAAAGAAATAAGAAATGTAATATTTTAATATTTTCTTTTTGTTGTGTTCTGAATGACTGTAAGGGTAATTTATTGATAGTTTAAACTCTTAAAAAATTAAAGATATATATTTTTTTAAATTACTAGTTTGTTTTATAATGTTGGCTTTTCTAGTTTTAGCACTTGCTGAAAACAACCATAAAATTTTAAGATTGAAAACAAGTCTAAGTTTGCAAAGAGGAAGCTTACAGTTTCCTCAGGAAACTGAGAACTGCTTGATTATACTGTTCACTATGATATAGTAATGCTTGATATAGTAAGTTAGAGCCATGCTTAAAAAAACAAACATGACAATGGTATAAAAGGTAGAGAGGCTATGGAAAATAAAAATAAAAGGGTAAAGAAATATGACCACTCAATGTAGTACCTAGCCTATGCTGGATTCTGTCCTAGAAGACAAAGGAAAAAAAGGCATCCATATGTGAAATGATAAATTGGAATATAGGTTAGATAAACATACTGTAAATATAAGAGTGATTTTCTTTATGGCTATATGAGAGAATATGCCTAAGGGAAATAATACATATTAAAAATATTTAGGAATAGTAAACCCTAATGTCAAAGATTCAGGAAAAGATGTGTGTGTGTGTATGTGTGGGTGGTGTGTGCATGCATATGTATGAGACAAAAATTCAAAGTAATTTCATAAACATTTTATTATTTTGAGGCATTTCAAACAAAATATTTCACATGAAGTCATAAAGCTGATTCTTTTGGAAAGTCATAGTGAACAGTATATCTACCCCTGTTATCTGCAACTCTAGGTTTTGTATATTATGTAATCAAAGTGAAAAAGGATAGCTATGGTTAAAAGAAAATATCAACTAATCGAGGTTTTGATACTTTGCTGTTTCTATGATAGATTTCCTCCTATGAACTATTTGGTTGGGAGAATCTTGAGCAATTAAAACAGTTAAAATGCTTGGTTAGTTCATAGCACCAGGTGAAAACTCAGTTCAATGGACCTGGTTTAAAATGAAAATTTGTAATTTTATATTGGTTTAGTTATAGCATTTAATAAGTTTTTTGCAGAAAGAGATTCTAAATGAGCAAGTAATATTAAATTGATTTTTAAAGAATGGCTTCTTTTTTTCCTCAGTTTTATTTTATTTATTTATTATTTTTAAATTAATCATTCCATTTGTTTACATCTCAAATGATATCCCACTTCCCAGTTACCCTTCCACAAATCCCCGATTCTACATACCTTCTCCCCACTTCCTTTTGCCTCCATGAGAGTGTTCCCCTACCCACCTACCCTCTCTGGCCCCACCGCTCCAGCATCCCCCTACACTAGGGCATCAAACCTCCCCAGGACCAAGGGCCTCCCCTCCCACTGCAGTCAGGCAAGGCCATCCTCTGCTACATATGTATCTGGAGTCATGAATCCCTCCCTGTACACTCCTTGGTTGGTGGTCTAGTCTCTAGGTTATACTTTTTACATTAAGTGGCCTGGAATTAGTGTATAATATGTTAGGCTCTAAATATTCATGTAATCAAAGAAACTTTCTAAAAATAATTTTCTGAAAATTATCTTGATCACCTAGATCTTCTTTTATTTATTAAGTAAAAGGAAAGTATTTCTAATTACACATTCACAAAGATGGCTATGTTATTTATGGTTTGGTGTGAAATATATTTCATGTGTTTGACATTTTGAGGAGCTTGTGGAACTTTGAGAACATAGCTATGATAGCAGAAGTAGGTTGTTGGGGATGGATTCTGAAGCTGATTTTTTTTCTTTTTGGCTGGATATCTCTATTTTATGCTTTTCCAAGATATGAGTGTCTTCTGCCACATGATACTGTTTCAATGTATTGAAGAGCAACACTTAGAAATGTAAGTGTATATTAAGGAAAAGTTAACAAATGTGTTTATTTTACTCTGTATTTTTCATGATTATTGTGGTTTGGTCCTTTTTACTGTTTTTTTTACTTGACTTACTGAATCTTTCTTCCCAACATACTAGTTCTCCTCTACACCCCAATCTCAATTTCTTTGCAGAATTTCTAAATCATGTTGATGAGTTTTTCATCAGTGTTGGCTAACTTTCTCCCCAAGTTCTTAACTGACTTCCTTGTTTTGTTCATCTTGTTTGCATTTCTTTGAACTCACAGTTTTTACAACTTTGCTTATGGTTAAGGTTTTTGCTTAAGGTTCTTGCCCCATCCATTTTGAATTTTTTCTTTCTTTTTTTGTTTGTTTGTTTGGTTGGTTGGTTGGTTGGTTTTTTGTTTTGTTTTTTGAGACAGGGTTTCTCTGTGTAGCCATGTCTGTCCTCACTCTGTAGACCAGGCTGGCCTTGAACTCAGAAATCCTCCTGCCTCTGCCTCCCAAGTACTGGGATTAAAGGCGTGCGCCACCACTGCCTGGCCTTTTCTTTTTTTAATGTTTTATATTTTTCTGTCTAATTTGCACATCTGTTGTGAGTTTCTCTTCTAATATTATTTGGAGGTCTTCTATGTGAGAAGCCTTTTCTTTCTTTCTTTTTTATTGGAAAATTTATTTACATTTCAGATGTTATTCCCTTACCCCATTTTCCTCCCTGCCCATGAATCCTCTATCCCATCCCCCTTCCTTCTGCTTCTATGAGGATATTCCCCCATCCACCCCCAACTCTCACCCCCCTCCTCCGATTCCCCCACACTGGGCGTCCAGCTTTCATGGGACCAAGGATCTCCTCTCCTACAAGGTCATCCTCCCCTACATATACAGCTGGAGCCTATGTGCTCCCAGGCTGGTGGTTTAGACTCTGGAGTGCTTAACTCTCGGAAGTAGTGAAACTATAGCCATAGCTTTAGCTCTTGCTCTACAGGGAGCCAAGACTAGAACTTCTGCCCAGGCTCCTGTTTTTCAGTTTTCCATGCCCTGTATCTGTCTTGTCACTTCTCTTGGTATTTCTGATGATCTTTCTTTTTCATTCTCACATCTTCTAACTTATAGAAGTAGAGACAGTTCCTAATGCTGTCTTGTCCCAGATGTCTGCTAAGCACTTTGTGTATATCACTTCATGCAATTTCATAGTAATTTTGTAATTATACTTTCATCATATATCATCTCATATTTGAGAAATGTATAGCACTAAAAGAGACTAGGTTACCCAGGTTAAAAAAAAAAAAAAAAAAACCCAGAGAACTGAGTTTCAAACTTAGCTCTATCTGATGTTAACTTGTAGTCACTTGTGTTCCAATAGTTGTTGGTATTTATTTTGTGCTAGACACTAATACCTTCATGTAGCCTTAGGGATGAAACTTAAACTCTAAGAGGGAAAGACCAGGGATAAACAATAGAAAAATATCTATTTCTTATTAATTTCATTAATAGAATCCTCTAAAGAAAAACATACATTGTAATATGATTATTTTTACCAACCACTTCACCAGAATGTATATTCCAAAATCTAATCACAAAGGTGTTAAAAAAAAGGACATATTCCCATATGTAATTTATAATAGTAATGATAACTATTGAGGGCGGAGCCCTCATGAATAAGACTATGTCCTTCACAGAAGACGTTAAAGGGGAGCTGATACCCTCTGTTGCCATTTGGCTATGTAAGTATACAGTATGAACGGTGCATGAGTGCAGCAGAGCCTACAACAGATCCCAGATGTTGGAGCTTTGACCTCACTTTTCAGACTTCATAAATATGAGGGATAGATTTTCATTGTTTCCAAGTTACCCATGAGTACATATTTTGTTATCGATATTTCAAGACTAATAACCATGTCATAGTCAATAAACAAAAGTACTCATTTATAGCATGGTTCGTAAAAGTCGATCTTAGGAGTGACACAGAAGTTAACCGTTGAAACATAAGAAATATCTGTAAAGGGCAAAGTGAAGCATCATTCAGTCCTAAATATAAACATACCGTAAAGCAAGAGGGATCATAAGTCAAGTAATAGGAGTGTGTGTGGAAATAGGCATGAAATGAAGTTGGAAATTGCAAGTGCCAGGTTCTTATATATAGAAGGAGTCTGAGGGTTTGGGTGTTTTGTTTTGTGATTTTTTTTTTTTTTTTTTTGCCAAATTTCTATTTTTCAAAGAATTCTGCAAATAGTTTGGACAATATTGTCTATATGACATGAAAATATTATTATTATTACTAAAAATATAATGAACTTTTCTTTAAGCTGTTCTATATGGAAATGTAATGAAATGACCCAACATCAAACAAAAAAATTTCAAAGTAAATTTGATAGTTGTTATGGTTTAAATCTGATCCTGAATTGGTAGCACTGTTTTGGAAGGTTGTAGAACCTTAAAGAGGTAAGGTGTGGGTGGTAAAAGGGGGCTCTTGGAGAAAGCTCTTTGGGGTGTTACAGTCTTGTTTCTCTTATTTAATATTCTGCTTCCTGATTTGCCAAAATGCCAGGAGCCTCTTCCTCACATTCCCACTAATAGGAGCTTTGTATTGCCTTCCTCATTGGGACAGGTTGGAGACCTGCCAAAAGAAATCTTCCTCCATCAAATTGTATCTGTAGTGTGTTCAGGTACAGCAATGTGTACAAAAACTAATACAGAAAGTTTGTACTAAGAAATGCAGGTGTAGCTGTGACCAAAGCTGCTGCTGAGCCATGCAGGCTTCTGTAATTAATTTGTGGGAGGAATGTGTAGGAGGTTGGAACTATGAGCTAGACAAGTTCAAGAGTACTAGAAGCAGAGTTTAGCGGCTCATTGGAGGAGTTTGGAAAACCAGAATGTTGCTAGAAATGTAGATAGTAAAATCTGTGCTCAAGAAATCACAACAGGGAACAAGATCCCTATCATAAATTTGGCTAGAGGCCATGTTTGTTGCATTTAAACAAAGAATCTGGCTACATTTTTCTAATTTCCTGAAAATTAGAGTGAAGTTGAATCCAAAAGTAGTTGACTGATTTATTTGTTAAAGAAATTTTCAAGACAGCATAGCATCTAGGCTATGGCTGTTATTACTGGCTACTTTTACCTGGATTTCTAGCAAGAATCTAAAGCCAAAACCAGAAAGATATGAATATTATATACTTTGGTAAGGTTAAAAGTTGTAAACAAGGTAGATCAGAATAAGCAGGGGCTAATGAAGTGACAGTGGCTGTTAAAGAGATTAATGCTATTCATTGCAAAGAACCGTGGGCTTTATACAGTGAGGATAGTAAAGGTACCTGGAAGTCAAGGCCTTCTGCTTAATGCTCTAGGTATTAACTATGTAAGTACACTTGACTGGGTTTGCTCTTCAAATAGGATACCTTAAAAATAAGACAGAAGGATTTGCCTTCTGCAGAATGACCTCTTAGAGGGAATATTTTCATAGGTTCAGTCAAACAAACACTAAGAGGCTACAATAGTCACAGTCTAAAGTAGTGGTTCTCAAACTTTTGAATGCTACAACCCTTTAACACAGTTCCTGGTGACTCCCAACCATAAATTTTTTTTCTGCTGCTTTATAACTATAATTTTGTTACTGTTATGAATTGTAATGTAAATATTTTTGGAGATAGATGTTTGTCAAAGCGGTTGCAATCCATGGAATGAGAAACACTGATCTACAGGCTCTCAGATACTGGGCTGCAGCATTAGGTGTCATCTACATTGTTCTAGATATGCAGGCATTAAGAATGTGAGAGTTATAGGACCATGAACTTGTACCACGTTTCCTGAAAAAAAAAATGTTATGAAGCCAGAAAATATGTAGGATATTTGAGTTCCTGGTCAGTGTATGAAGTTGTTTTTGTGAAACCTGAATTGCATTAAAGATCCAAAGATAATGAAGATATCATGAATCAGGGTCACCTGTCAAGTAATACTACACCTACCAATTTGAGCTGGCCCTAGAGAAGGTCCATGTGTGCTGATTCAGAATCATAAGGGACAAATTTCCAAAGTCTCTTGGATTTCAGATGATGCCACGACATACTATGAATGACAAACACAGAGAAACAAGGTGAAAGCTTTGTTCTATTGGCTTTCATTTTTGTTTTGTCCTGTATTATATTGCTGTTTTTCCATTCCTTTGGGAATGGGAATGGTTACTCTCTTATTGTATGTAGGAAGCACCTAACTTAATTTTTGTCTGGACTTAATTTATTATTTTTGTTAATTTACTCATTTTTCACTTTACATCCCAATATTAGTCTCCCAGTACTCCGAGTACCCCATCACACAGATCCTCCCCCATTTCCTTCTTCCCTTCCCTTCCCTTTCCCTCCTTCCTTTCCCTTCCCTTCCCTTCTCCTCCCCTCTCCTCTTCTCTCCTTTCCTTTCCTTCTCTCCCCCCTCCCCTCCCTTCCTCTCCCTTCTCCTTTCCTCTCCTCTCCTCTCCTCTCCTCTCCTCTCCTCTCCTCTCCTCTCCTCTCCTCTCCTCTCCTCTTCTCTTCTCTTCTCTTCTCTTCTCAGAAGCAGAAGAACCTCTGGATCTCCCCAACCCCCTGAAGATCAAGTCATTCAGGACTAGGTATATCGTCTCCCACTGAGGGCAAATAAAGGGGCCCAGCAAGGAAAATGGTATCCACAGGCAGGCAACAGATTTAGGGACAGTCCCTGCTTCAGTTGTTGGGGAACACACAAGAAGACCAAACTGTACATCTGCTACATATGTACAGGAGAGCCTAGATCCAGCCCATGCTCAGTCTTTGGTTGGGGGTTCAGTCTCTCGGAACCCCCAAGGGTTCAGGTTAGTTGCCTCTCTTAGTCTTTCTGTGGAGTTTCTCTCCTCTTCAGGTCCTACAGTCCTTACTCCAGCTTTTCCACAAGACTCCCTGAACTCCATTTAATGTTTGGCTGTTTAAAGATTATCTTATTATACATTTAGTAATAATAATAATGTTAATAATAATAAATACTACCTATAATTTTCATGTCATATAGCCATCTGCTATCTTTCCATTGGCTACTTGGTCGAGCCTCTCAGAGGACAGTTATGATAGCTTTCTGTCTGCAAGCATAACAGAGTATTATTAATACTGTTACAGACTGGCTGTTGTCCATGGCGTAGGTTTTAATTTTGGCCAGTCAGTGGTTGGCCATTCCCTCCATCTTTGCTCTTTGTCCCTGTACATCTTGTAAGCAGGACACATTTTGGGTAGAAGGTTAAATCAAGATTAATCAGATAAACTATCTGAGTAATCCTATAACCCCTAAGGAAATATAAGCAGTCATTAAACATTTCCCAGCCCCTGCCCCCCAAAAAAGCAAAGTCCAGGGACAGATGGTTTTAGTGCAGATTCTACCAAGCTTTCAAAGAAAATCTAATACCAGTACTCCACCAACTATTCCACAAAATAGAAACAGAAGGAACATTGCCATGCTCATTCTGTAAGCCCACAGTCACCCTGATACCTAAACCATACAAAGTCTCAACAAAGAAAGAGAATTTTAGACCTATTTTTCGTATTAACATTGATGCAACAAACTCAATACTCCATAACCAAATCCAAGTACACATAAAAGACATCTACCATGATCAATTAGGATTCATCCCAGGGGTGCAGGGAAATTGAAAATAAATTTTCAATAATTTATTAATGTAGTCTACCATATAAACAAATTGAAGATCTCACTAGATGCTGAAAAAGCCTTTCACAAAATCCAACAGCACTTCATGTTAAAAGTCTTGGAGATATCAGGGATACAAGGTTGTTGTTTTGTTGTCATATTTTCATGGGGCTCACAGCTAATCATTTGCCTTGTTAGAAGAATCTAAACTTTTGAAAAGTGGGCACTCTTGAAGGTGTAATTAAAGTTCCTGCATATGAGATGGCCATGGGCCTATGAGTGTTAGGGGCAGATTACTATGGTTTGAATGTGAAATGTTTCCTTCCCAGAGGCTAACGTATTTGAATACTTGATCCCTAGCTGAAGGTGTTTTGGGGGGTTGTAGAACTGTAGACAGTAGGACTTTGCTTATATAGGCAAGTTACTGGGAGAAAGGCCTTTGAGCACATAGCTCAGCCCTGCTCTGGTCAATATTCTGCCTTGTTGGTCTGTTAGGATGTAAGGAGCTTCCATCCTATCACACACTTCCACTGCCTTTACCTCTGGCATGCTTTCTTGGTAAGATGACTGAAACTGAATTAATATTAATCTTTCTTTCCTTAAGTTGTTTCTGTCAGATATTTGGCCATAATGATAAGAAAAGTTACTAATGTAATAGTTTTTCTTGTTGTGTTACTTGTATTTCAAGATCGTTGTAGGTTCAAATCAGATATCCCTTAGGAACAGTATTTAGACTTTTAAATGTCCAATGCAAGGAATACTATGCTGGTTGGTCTTATGCCAACTTGACACACAAACTAGAGTTACCTAAAAGGAGGGAATCTTAATTGAGAACATGCCTCCATAGAATTCTGCTGTATGACATTTTCTATGTTAGTTATTGATGGGGACCACCCAGCCCATTGTGGGTATTTTTATTCTTGGGCTGGTGGTCCTGGTTTCTATAAAAAAGCAGACTGAATAAGCCATGGGAAGCAAGCCTGTAAGCAGCACCCCTCCAAAGGCCTCTGCATCAGCTCCTGCTCCAGGTTTCTGTCCTGTTGGAGTTCTTGTCCTGACTTCCTTCAATGATGAACAGTGTGATATGGAAGTGTAAGCCAAATAAACCAGTTCCTCCCCAACTTGCTTTTTGGTCACAGTATTTCATCACAGCAATAGAAAGCCTATCTAAGGAAAGATGTCTAACAAACTCTATTTTTATTTTTAAAAACAGTGTAAGGGTGCTATAAAATGGTTATTATTGGCTGTGTGTTTAAGGTGTAGATGAAGTACAAGTGAAGTTTATATTTAAGTTGATGAGATATCTAAAGATACTTTATTTTGTATATTCAAATTTTCCAAAATCTGAAGATATCAGAAATTCAAAAGTATTCCTGATTTCAAGCTGTTTGGATAGCATCATCTCTAAATGGAGTTTTGAGTGACTGATTATTGTGCTGGCTAGTTTTATGTCAACTTGACACAAACTAAATTCATTTGAAAAGAGGGAATTTCAATTAAGAAAATGTAGCTATAAGATCAGGATATAGGCAAGCCTATAGGGCATTTTCTTAATTGAATAATTCTGACACAATTCTCCATTCTCCTGTTCTGTCTTGTAAAATAATTGGTCTATATTAAAAACAATTCCCTCTCCATTCCTTTTCTTGGAATTGGTGCTTAGAAAGAAGAAACTCTGTCTTGGTTGCTACCTCTGCCTTCTTGACTCTTGGATTGACTTCTATAATTTATTTTCTTTTTGGTTTTTCCCTGAAAGTCATCCAGGACTAACAGTATTTATGGAGCAGAGCAGCAGTTTTGTTACTGAATGTGGTGGTGGGAAGGTCTCTGGAGTTTGCACTGACCATATGAACAGTAGTCACATGGATTGAATCAGACTTCAGTAACACTTAGCATAATCTGAACATTAAGATTGGGCACATTGAATTTTATGAGTCATTTTGCCTTTGGTATTTAAAAAAAGAAATGATGATCATGAGGTTCAAACTAGAGCCAAGAACTTACCTGTAAGCATTTGATTGTGTAGGCTAGCTCATGTACTGAAAGTAGATGACCATACTAAACTGTTAAAGTTCTGGAAAGCCTATGGCAAACGGAAGTAATTACAGGCAAAGACACTGATATGTCCTCTCATGTACTAGCTTTCATTTTACCTGATAGGAAGGACATAGGTAGGTGCTTCTATAGTTCCAAATTAAACTAACTGCATAAAACATTACCTTCTGTCAAGTATTTCTAAAGAGGACTTTAGATCACGTCCCTAACAGAGGTTCTTAGAATTGACCCTAATATTGTCTGAGGCATATAGTTAATAAGTGGTAAATCTTCTGAATCAAGTTGGTTTTCTGCCACATCATACTGCTTTCCATGTTTCAAAGGTGTGTTTTTATTTATATTTGCCCTAATCAAGCACACCGGTTTCTTTTTTGAATGCAGTCTCTTATGGTAGAGGCTCTAAAAGATTTAGATTTAATCAGCTGGACAAGATTCAGAACCTGATAAGTCAGTTTGATCCACAGTCATTATATTATAAAAAAGTAAGAATTTCATAATCAAGAACTAAATAAGGTACCATTTGTTAATCATGATAGTACCAGACTGGTTTAGAACTCCAGATTAGATCCATACTGCCTTCCTCCTGAGGTCTGCTAAATGGCCCATGATATAGCAATAATTTTTTTTAAAGCACTGCTTAGTGAAGAAGCTTTGACAAATCCTCTGGTTTTTATTTTTGCTGATAATCAGTAAGTTATTCCACACTCAGAATCTTTTTATCTTAAGAGGCAGAAATCAGTCATCATACTTTTTTCCCCCATGAGAAAAATACCACTACATCAATCAAAAGCCTTTCACACCCCTTTTTTGAGAAAGCCATACCTTGCAGTCATATTGAGAATATTCATTGTGCTTTCAAACACAGGAACTATCTCTTTCAGGATGGATAAGCCATGATAGGATAGGTGTCAGGAGTTGAGAAGACCAGAGTCCTTGCCATCCTTATGTGAATTTTGAACTTTAGTTTTCTATACTAAAATTATAATGTATTTTGAAAATACCTTTTACTTGATCCTCAGAATTTTAGCATGAAGCTTAGATGAGCAATAAAGATCCTAGAATGATCCTAAAATAATTCAGAAGTTCAGCTTTTCATGTTGTAACCATTTGTATTGATACAGAATATCTTGTGAAATAGTTGATGAATTATTTTTTCTTTGAAATTTAAAATCCCAGAGATAATTTTTTTACCTTGAATATTGTGTTGCTTGACACATAGCTTTTTTTCATCTTTAATTCATTATATATATCACAAAACATGGAAGTCTACTAGCCTATGTTTGCAAAATTATTTGCATTTAGTAGATATTGTTCATAATTTCAGTTTAATGTTGATGAAAAAAGTTATCAGTAGTAAAATAAGCTTAAAAGTGTTTTAAGATATTGACATATTAATCAACAGATAGAAAAACATCATTCAGTTGAAATCAATTTCAACTAATTGATTAATTATCAACTAATAAACTTTATATATCATTTCAGAAAACATTATTTTTGGGAAAATGGTATTTTTTAAAAACTACACAGTAATGCTAAATATTTTTTACTTTTCTAATGCTAACAAATTGTCCAAAATGGCATTACCTTCAGTACACATAACTGAGGTATATCTTTCTTAGCTCAAAAGAAGATCCTTATTGTTATAATCTTTTTTATGGATTAAACTCTCTTAGTATATTATGTCTTAGTATAATATGTCGATTCTAAAGTACAAAAATAATAATAGCCACCTTTCAAAGCAATGTATTTTGCAACTATATCAAAGATATTTTATGACATTTTCTACATTTCCACAAAAATGTAGAGGTAGTTATTTACAGGAGAATTACATTTCCCTTATGGGTTACTATGTATTCACAGAACTAGACTATAGTCAGTAATAAACAGAAAACAAATGACTATCATTTAATAAGTAATGAATAAATAATGATGCTAGGCTTCTGTTGGTGTTTTGGGTATGACTTCATGAATTCTATATACTATATAGTAACTTTGAAAAATGCTAGTAGTTTTAATCTTGCTGTTTGGATTATAGATAAGCTTTTAACACACATTTTTTTATGGGTCTTTGGAGTTGTCTTAGTAGTTAGGAACACTTGTTGCTCTTGCAAAGTACCCAGGTTCAGTTCCCAGCACCCACACAGCTCACAGTCATTCATCACTCCAGTTTCAGGGGGTCCTATACTTATTCTGACACCCGTGGGTACCATGT
Organism: Arvicanthis niloticus; assembly: GCF_011762505.2. Classification (NCBI taxonomy): domain Eukaryota; kingdom Metazoa; phylum Chordata; class Mammalia; order Rodentia; family Muridae; genus Arvicanthis; species Arvicanthis niloticus. Next base: position 49,253,621 of record NC_047676.1, on the reverse strand, counting down.
ACAGCCGTACATCCAGGGAAACACTTATATACATAAAATAATTAATTCTAACAATTTAAAAAATGGGTTTATATATTTTATGCATATGGGTGTTTTGTCTACACACCAGAAGAGTGTGTCAGATCCCATTATAGATCAGCCAGTGTGAGCCTCCATGTGAGTGCTGGGAATTCAACTCAGGTCTTCTTTAAAAGCAGTCCGTACTCCTTTATATTTATATTTAATTTGTTTTTACCTATTCACATTATTACCTATTCATTAGTGAGCTGGATGTGCTCACTGCCTCTCTCCCGGTCACCCCTTCCACAGTCCTCCCCTCTTCTCTTTTCTCTCCTCCCCTTCTCCTCTGGTTGGGTAGGAAACCCTTTGGGTAGCCCCCGACCCTGGCACTTCAAGTCCCTGTAAATGTCAGTACTCTTAACTATGAAACTATCTCTTCAGCCTCCACTAAAACACATAAAAAGTATTACTTCAGTGTTCTTTGATTCCAGATTTTAAAAAATATTTACAACTTTCTTTTTAAAAAAATATTTGTTGAATCAGGGTAGCTCCACTTGAGTTCTAAAACTGCATTTTAGAATGACTGCTCTGCTAGACTGGAAACTGTTACATCAGTCACCTCACTGAAGGCAGTGATCTACTGAAGCACTAAGGGGTGAGGAAGTGCAAAGAAATGTGCATGATGGAAATCACCAAGTGATGGGAATTTTCATCTTGAACATGTTAAACAATTTTCTATATTTACTTCCCAGTGTTGAAAAAAAGATAACAAACGTCCAGCTACAGAATATGACTGAGTGTTGAGAACCGCACTGCCCCACGCTTGGGGGCCACTATGTTGAGGCCCACACTGCTCGGCTTGGGGGCCACTCTGGTCTGCGGGTCAGGGTCTAGCAAGAGAGAGAGTGAAGATGGAGGGGAAGAGATGTGAAGAATGGAGACAAGACAGAGAGTCTGATCAAGTCTCTTTTATTGAAAGGAAATCTGGGGTATTTACACGCTTTGCCACGTGCCTTGCAGGCGTAGCTACCGCGTGTGCCTTGCACCTTGCAGCTGGGCACAGTAAACAACAAAACAAGCTATGTGGGAAAAACAAGATGTTTATCAGAGTGTGCTCAGCTGTTGTAGGCTGTTGAAAACAAGTCTCTTGTCAGGGTATATGGCTCAAGATGTCTGCGAAGATGATGGCCGCTTTCTGCTAAAAGTCGGCCCCCAACAACTGAGTAGTGTTTACTTTTCTGCCTTTATAATGTTTTTTAGAAAATAGTCTTGGGTATCCTTGGGATAATTTTTTAAGATTTGTTTTTATTATTTATATGAGTGTATGTGGAGGTATGTGCTCATGAATGCCAGAGATTCCCCTTGGAGCTGACAGTACAGGCAGTCGTAAATCTGATGTGGGTGCTGGTAGTTGAATTCAGGTCCTCAGGAAGAACAAACAGTATGTGCTTATAACCACTGATCCATCTCTTCAGCCCCTGTTTTTTGTTTTTTTATTTTTTTAAGTAATTGTATTAGTTCTCTCTAGTTAGAACATCCACAAGGAAACTTAAGGCCTTTTTGCCATTGATAGTATCCCATCTGGCTTCATAGCAGTGCTGTGAAGTTGAGACAGACAGGATAGGATTATTAAAGCACAATGAGATGATTTGAAAGAGGGCTTATAATCAGTTATTGGTAGCATCAGAACTAGAGTTCTAATCTGATAGGCTGACTTCATGTTCTGTCAATCATATGTGCAATAAAACTACTAGTTATGCAGATTAAGCTTTCAAAAAAGTTACTATCACAGCGATCCTTCAAATGTGCTCTAGTTACTGCATCCAAGCAGCCTTTCCTTCCTTCTTCCCAATCCCTTTCTTCCTGACAAATGTTAAAATTAACTGGTGAAACAGTTCTTACACAAAGATAAAGAATTGAAATGAGTGATGCCCTGGGGTAAGACAATAATTTACATTGAAACCAGTTTAGATCTTTATTGTGGCATGAATTTGGTGACACCTCTTAGTCCTGATGGACTTTTTTTCCACATCAGACAAAAACCACTGAGTGGTTTTGTGTAGTCTGGCAGGGTTGTTAGTTGCGGTGATGTAGAAACAATTTGGGACCTTTAGATTGAAACTGAGGTGCCTGTTCTATGAAGTGGTATTGGTGCTTGCTGTAGTAGTTTGATGACCAGCATGTTACTTCTTTTTTGTGAAGGATAAGGTCTTTGAAGTGTACCAAATAGATATCTAGAATTTCATAGAAGAAATGGGAGAAGAGTTTTTAATGAACTCTTTGTGGATTTAGATAAATTCTAAATTTTTTAGGTACTGGTGAATATATAGTGAATACATTCTGTAGAAGTAAACATAGGTTTGGGGAATAATAAATAATTCTAGAAAGGTAAGCTGAAACAAGAGCATGTCTTGAATTCTAAAGCACATTGTTTACATTTTTTAGAGACAGTTTGATTTTTTCAGGTATGAGAATGGCATGCACACAACTATGTTAGTAGGCTGCAAGTGGTAATGGAGAGATAAGGGTGTACTGTTAATAGTTCATACTATTTTTGCAGTGGACCAGCGTTTAGTTTCCAGCACCTATATCAGGTAGCTCAAAACTCTTTATAACTCTAGCGCCAGGAGATCTTATGCCTCTGGTGTCCCCAGCCTCCTGAACACAAATTCATGTATTTTCTATCCCATACACACAACTAAGTCTTTAAAAGCAGAACCTATGCATAAGAGACTTAATGATAAGATGTTTGCTTCATCTCAGCAGGAGATAACTAATGATGTGAATCAGGGAGTAGACAACTGGCCTTGTAATGGAAAGGACAAATATGCCAAGGGATATTTATTTCTGCCATACAAAAAAAAAAGAAAGAAGATACAAAGTTACTTCTAAATGTTCAAATCTCAGTCCAATAAACTATATTTTATTGCTGTGACAGAGTGGCAACTGTTTATCTGGCTATATCTAATTAAGCCTTTGATAATATTTTTTCTAATATCTTGAGTAATATCAATTTTGTTCATATTTTTCTATTCTCTACTACATGGTAAGCTCTTAGTAAATATTTATTGAAAAATGGTTTAAAGTTTGATTTAGTACCATATAATTATCTTTTAGTAAATCATTCCATGAATCCAGTTTGCCCAGTTATATGCTTATAAAGTGCATTAAATACACTTACTTCATGATGTACCTGTTGGCAACTTAAAAATAATTTTATTTCTATTAATGGCTTTTAGGGAGTAGAAGTTGAGATTGAAATTTAGAATTGTTATCACATTATTTGGAATTTAAAACATCAAAAAAGGTATGTGAAATAATGCAATTGTCTTAGGGGTCTTCAATGTTACTAACTTAAACCTTGTGCTATAGGCATCTTGTTAGATACAGGTTTACAACAGGGAGCAAAACAAATTACTCTCTAATGTTAAAGAATTTGCAAGAATGGGGAAGATGGATACATGAAATTACCTGTTTAATGGAGGCTATGAAATTAAAACTTGGGGAACTAGTTGAGTGTTTGTTAGAAGAATTGATCTATTTAGGAAAGATTTCTTGGAGAAAGCCTATTGACCAAGATTCTCAATACTTAGTAGAAATAGCACAGCAAAACATGGTCAATCACTGTAGGAAAGTGATCAATAGTATGGTAAGTGGTGATTATAAGGGTTTTGTGTCTAAAAATCAAAAGAAGGTAAATATATTTTATAATTAGAAAGAAAGGGCAGATTCAGACATTGGCCTAAATAATTAAACAGGGCCAATATGAAATTTTCTCCTTAAATATACTTTATTTCCAAGAACTCAAAGTTCACATAAAGTTTAGGAAACATGAATAAACAAATGTACAACTATATAACACTATTTATTGTGATTAATTTTATATTCCTTGTGAAAAATTTACAATCTATGACTTCAATTGTAGGGCCATCTTTAAATAAGTTTTACTACATCTTCATATAAAAAACCAGTGAAATGGTCATTTTGTTAGTGATACATGAGGACACTTAAAATGAGTTGACACCTAAATTTCTGAAGGCAAATAATTTGATAGCCTATATTTTTAATACATAAAAATATAGTAGCAATGTATTCATTATAAATAAATGTAATCTCATTTGGGAATCAAACAATGAAAGTTACTTAGGCAACCAGGAAAAAGAAAAAACACAATTAGAATAGTAACAAAGAAATTAGTGAGAAATATAATAATTCATTGATTTAAAGACATTGGTGATTACTAAAACATCTTAAATCTGTAATGGTAGGCCTTTGTAAGTTATATATGATGTCATATTCTTGTCAGATCTATATTATGCAATAATGTGAGATAATCCCAGGCAAAAATATTCCTGGCTGACTACACTCCAAAGGAAGTACTCTTCTCCAGTGGCTGGAGACCCATGCAAATTGCTGAGAGTTATTTTACAGACTAATTGTAATTCTTTTTTTAAAAAAAAAACAAGGCCAATATTTATGGCATGTTAGCTCTTTTTAAAAGAATATATATATATTCACAATATATATATTCTTGTATATATATATATACACAATGTATATATATATACACACACACATACACATACTGTAGCTGTCTCAAACACACCAGAAAAGGACACCAGATCCCAATATAGATGGTCATGAGCCACCATGTGGTTGCTGGGAATTGAACTCAGGAGCTCTGGAAGAGCAGTCAGTGCTCTTAACCACTGAGCCACCTCTCCAACCTCCCTAATAGTAATTCTTGAATTCATGCCATAAACTCTACTGGACACATTTGATACATTATAGGAATTAGCAACTGAAACTATTTACATACCTCTGTGAGATATTGTATGAAGTGATTACATTATTATAATAAATAGCTCTATATTAAGTAGTGAATATAGTTGGTCTTACAGCATAAGCCTTCGAAAGTCTCATTATGTAATGATATTCAGATGAATAAATATCATTTGCATAAAGAGGTATTATACTGACAATATACTTTGTAATTTGCATTGTATAAACAGAATCAAATTGACTTTTACAGTCATTATAATCACATTTTTTATTATAAAGACTGGTATGATTAAGAGTTGGAAGGTAGAGTATTATAGAGAGACCTTGTCTCAAAAACTGAAATAAAACCAAATAAAAGAAAATATACCCACACTGGGTTGAATTATTTTTTTGTTTATTTGTTTATTAGTAAGACAACTCTTCTAATGCTGCTTCCTCTGTGCAGGTACTAAAACCAGAAAGGAGTTATACTACCAATTTGACTGTCACCACTGCAGAGCACAAATATCTTTTCTTTTTCCCATCTTAAGCTGAAGTTACTATAACAGGCGGCATATTAACCAGAGAGAAGCACAAATAACATTAATCTAAATTGTATATAATAGGAAAACCTTTATTGGAATATGAAGACTTACAGGCACAGTTAAAGACGGGTGAGATAGCTCAGTTGATAGCATGTCTGCTGTGCAAGCATGTAGACCTGAATTTGGATCCATGCTTCTTTTCTAAGCCTGGCTCGGCAATTGGGAATGATAAGCAGATCCCTGGAGCACGCTGGTCCATAAGCCAGTCCAGCTGAACTGAAGAGATGCTGGGTCAGTAAGATACCTTGTATCAAAAATTCAGGTGAATTGAGGAAGACAACTTGATTCCTCTATAGGTGCACTCGAGAACACACACAGGGGGGTGTACTTGCGTAATTTGTATAGGTTTGTTGAAAACTAAACAGTTTTGGAGCAATGTGATGTTGAAAATGGGGGTTGATTTCTTTTTGATGGTGAAAAAACAGGAAGTTTAGAGAGGTCTGTTCATTTCTTCTCTGTGGCCCTTTGTTTTCAGAGATAAGGGTATTTCTTTCTCCTGGGATTCAGGCATGTGTCTCATGTGAGAGTCTTATGAATTGCTTTAGTGCAAGACTTGAAAATCTTTTATAGCTTGCTAGAGGGGAATAGGGCTGTGGGGGAAGTGATATTGCTTCTGCTGATTTTGCATATTTCTTTGTCTTTCAACAATCATTACCAGTGTCACCACCATATCTAATAGAACCAAAGGACATCATACATAGGACATATTGGCTGAAGGTGCATGACTCAGTATAAAGATAAGAAAACAATGTAATTTTGGACATAGGCTTTAAGAACAAAGCAGGTATCCCCTGCTTCCCCTCAGCCCCTTGCGGGTATTTTGTTGTTGTTGTTATAAATTGTCTTTATTTCTGAGAATTCCATACATATACAATGAAACATCATCACATTTACCTATACTCCCCCTGATAATGCCATATTTTCTTATAGTCCCCCCTCCTGGCTTTATCTCAGTTTTTTCTTTTAATATCAACTGTTAATAGCCCTTCAGTATGGGTTGGGAGGGTTGGGACCTTGAGGTCATCTATCTTATCTACGCCAAGATTTCATCTGACTAGATACTGTGTAGGACCTGTACAGGTGAATGCGGCTGCTCAGAGTCCCTGCTTACAATAGCACTATCATTTCTGGAAAACATTTCTCAGCACTTGTCCTCACCCTCCCGTTCTTACATTCTTTCTGCCTCTTCTTTTGTCATGTTCCTTGAGCCTTGGTAGTGGTGGTGGAGATGGCCCATTTAGGGCTGAGCCCTCATTCTCTTTTTCTAAGCAGTTTGAGCAGGTACACATCTCTCCATTGACTGCTATCCACTGTAAAAGGCAGCTTCTGGGACAGAGATTAAGAGCAACCCAGACATGGGTAGAAACATCAGGTTTTTACAATATAGGTCTTTTATCATTGTAAGTCAGTGCTGTATTTCACAGACCGCAAAGTGCAACATGGGAAGATGTTTTGGTCAGTTTCTTCTGAGACTCATGTGCTGACAAAATTGATTGTAAAAATTAATAGTCAATAATATTCACAGCAGAAATACACGAATGTTATAGTCACAGATATTCAACCATTTTTTAAAATTTCACTCAATCAGTCCAACCACATTATGAGTTAGAGTGAAAGAATGGCAACAAATGCATCCTTAGTCAAATGCATTATTTACCGCAACCTAGAACCTGGATTTCCTACAAACACTAGGCTTTATGTGGTGTCTTAGTGTTTGTATGGCTATGATCGAACACCAGACTAAAAAGCAAGTTGGGGAGGAAAGGGTTATTTGACTTACACTTCCACATTGTTGTTCATCATTGGAGGAAGTCAGGACAGAAATTGAAACAGGACAGAGCGTGGAGTCAGGAGCTGGTGCAGAGGCCATGCTTTCTGGTGTTCTCATGGCTTGTTCAGCCTACTTGCTATAGAATCCAGGACTACAAGCCCAATGATGGTACCACTCACAATAGGCTGGACTCTTCCCCATCAATCACTAATTAAGAAAATGCCCTACAGGCTTGCCTACAGCTGAATGTTATGAAGACATTTTGTTGTTGAGTTTCCCTCCTCTCAGATGACTTCAGCTTGTGTCAAGTTGACATAAAACGATCTAGTACTTATTGATTGACTAATGATCATGTTTGTTAGTTCTTTGTGCATGTGTTCACATATGTGTTTGCCTTTGTGCTCAGGCATACGTGTGTGCTGATGTTTTTCATGTTGAAGCCAGAGAACAGACTCAGACATTTTCCACTTGAGGCAGCATCTCTCACTGACCTGAAGCTCATCAAGTAGACTAGCCTGGATGGCCAGCAAGGCCCAGGAATTTGTTCTCACCTCCCCTGTGCTTAGTTGATTCTGAGAATCAAATTCAGGTCCTTCTGCTTGTAAGTAAAGCCCTTTACCAACAGAACCACATTCCTAGACTATTTCTTAATTCTTTATCATCTGCCTATGATGGTTAGTTTTTTGTCTACTTGACACAACTGTAGTCACAAGAGGAATCTGTGAGGACTTGTGTCTATCAGCTTGTGCATAGGCTTGTCTATAAGGCATTTTCTTGATCAATTACTGATGTGGGAGAGGTCAGTTCAATGTGGGCAATAACACTCCTGGGTAGGTGGTCCTGGTTGTATCAGAAAGCAAGATGGAGAACAAGCCAATACATGGCTTACTTCCATGATCTTTGCTTCAGCTCTTGTGTGACATCCCTCCATAATGTACTGTGTCATGTAAGTGTAAGCCACTTTTATTTCCCAAGTTTATTTTGGTTAGTGTTTCATCATAGCAGCAATAACCAAACTAGACATGCTCGTAAAACATTGTAATTCTTTCAGAAAAAGAGAACAAAAGTTGCACAATGATAAGATCTTATTTTTTATGCAAATTCAGAATTTAGAACAAAGTTTTTTGTGTGTGTGATATGTTTTCATATATTTGCATATGTGTGTGTGCAGGTGCACTTACTTTGTGTGTGTGAATTGTATTTTAACTGTTGTACTTTTGTTTTGGATTTCAGTGTACTACTTGGCTTACTTTGAGACTTGATTTAACCCTTATTGTAGGACTCCTGCTGCATCATGTCAGTTAGGATTTACATTGACCTCCTATAATAGAGCCTGAGAGTAAAGGAAAGTCCAATTGTTTCCTTTAGTCTGTTATTTTTCCAAGTCCTACTGAAGCAAGATATCCCCCAAATTTTATATGTGTGTGTGCATATATATATATATATGTATATACATGTATATATACACATATATATGTATATATACATATATATATGCATATGAACTTGTGTGTGCATGCACATGTATGTGAGTGCCTGTCTGTGTTTTTTCTGGGGTCAGAAATTGAATTAGACAAATCTGAAGCTTCAAATTTTTGACAATATCCATTAAAGTATATAAACAATATATAACATTGATAATATCTCTGTTGTGACTTTAAATTATAAGTATGAAATTTAAAATGCAGTTATACATCATTTAAATTTTATTGGACCTCCTAAATTAATTTAATATTATATATAATGCTACTCAAACAATTATGAAAAATGTATACTATATAATCCTAACTGTTTAAACCAGTCATCATTGCCAGCTCCATTCTTATGGTACAACTTGTCTGTCAGTAACAAGTTTGACTTCATTTTAATGTGTTAATACACTCTATGAAATAGTCCATGTTTGAATTCCAATTGTGAGATATATAAATTAACTTGTAACAAAAAGACACCCAATAAGGTATAGAGTCTTTCCAGGATGAACTCAAGATTCTCCCCCATCCCCCAATTTTCCTTACTTAGTTCTTAATGTATCAATTCTTCCTTGAGTTGCCTCTTATTTTATATTCTGGAGAGTTCTATAATCATTGCATTAAATCGAGGCTTAGGATAACTGATAGAAGTATATTTCTTTTTCTTTTAAAGTAGAAATAGAGTAATGGTGAAAGAAAAAGGGAGAAGGAAAACTTGGATTTCAGTACAAGTGTACTTGTCAGGCAGACCACTTTTAGTAAATGTGTGAATGAGACTTGAGGATTTAGAAATAAATTCCATTTAGTTCCAAAATATATTTCACCCTTGGAATGACTTTGTTTAAGTTAACTTGGATATTTATAGGATGAATTGTATCTATGTAAAATAATATGTAACATGGTAATCATAAGATAAATTGATCATGACACCCAGAATATACTCTGTGGCACTTTTTTCTCCCTTTTATTGAAAGTAGGATGTTTTCTCTCACATAATATATCCAGACTACAGTTCCTCTCCTTCCATTCCTCCTAGTTACTCCCTGCATCTTCCATCCAGACCCACCCCTTCCTGTCTCTCATTAGATGACAGGCAGGATTCTAAGGGCTAATACTAAAATAAAATAAACATGAATATTGATTTAACATCTCCAGTGTAATATACTTTAAAATATGTAAATTGCTTTACTATCTTTTGTATTGAGTTATGATGCAGTCTAGTAATAGAGTCTAACATTAAAAAACATTCAATTCAATGATTAATTTATTTATTTGTTAAATCAATTAAAATTTTTGTATTTTCACCATTCTTTATTCTAGTGTACAACTAGGAAAAATATGTAACACTGATTTAATTCCCACTGACATATTATACTATCTTTTTGTTTTGTTTTATTTTATTTTTTGTTTTGTTTAACACAAGTACCTATGTTAGAGTTGAAAGAACTTCAGGTAATTCTCAGAGACATATAGTCTGTAGCTATAACAAGAAAATACTCCTGCAGGATCAAAGAGATTATTAATAATAATAAGACTTTCTTATTGAATAGAAGCAGTAACAATCTGTAGACAAATTATTGGAAACAAGGTGTTAGGTGGTTTGGTAGACTGTCTTTTTATTTCTTACTGGTAGGTATCCTATTGACTTGCAGGCAGAGCTGAGTGCATGCAGTCTGCCTTTCCACCATAGTGCTAGCCATGCGGCACTCCACCTAGATGCTCAGAAGTTTATCAGTTTTGATCTGAACAAACAGAGCTCCAGAAAAAAATGCAATGAATATACAATGTTCTACAAATTTTATCTTTTTCTCCTCCATAGATATGATATCTGCACTTATAAAAATAAGCCCTGTGGAACACTGGGTAAGTTTGCTTTGTTTTTTTGTTTTTTTTTTTTTTTTTGTTATTGTTTGGTTTGTTTGTTTGCTTGCTAAAAGGATAGTTTAGATTGTCTTTTTGAGGCCATGATGTTACTCTTGATTATTATTAATTTGGTTATTTTTCTTTCTGATATATGGGACTTTACCACTAAAATTTTACAACATGACCTTTCTTGCATATATAATTTACTAGAAACAAATTGTTCTCCCCATACTAATGAATAAGTTAATTTCTTATTGGCTTTATGTTCTGTGGCAAATGGTATGAGTGAAAACAACTTAGAAAATTATTTAAAAATCGATAGTAATTATAAATCAAAGTTACCACTTATTTTCATATTTTCTGTCTTTCTAATTCCTTGCTTAAAACAACGACAATAAAAATGAGATGTTTGCAATCAAATGAAAATTGATCAAAATAAGACAATGAATTAAAAGTAAAGAAAACAATCAGCTTGAGATACATAGAGAGTAGGTGTAAAGAATAATATTTCTTTTTGTATGATTGTTTTGGGGAAAGTTTATCTCCTATGAATCCAGATATCATTAAAAAATGTTAGTTGGGTCAATGAAGAATTTAGTCAAACAGTATTGCAAGAGATGGAAAAAGGAGGAGGAACTTTCTTTCTTATGTTCCCTAAACATCTTTTGGGAAGAAAACATTTCAGTAAATATCTTGAATTTCCACATAAAGAATATTTTGTTAAGAAGCAGTAGTTGGTATTGGTTGAAAGTTGAATGCAAATACAAATGAATTGATATGGCCCCTTCCCAGTAGGCCAGCTAACCAAGAACTAGTGCTGTTTTAAGGCACAGGAAGTTTTTAGTGTCGTAAAAACTTTCTACAGACTGCATATCTACACAAGACAAAGTGAATTTTTTTACTTCTCTAGGTCAAATCTCAATTTTCTTATCTGTATATGAATAATTAGGAAGTCAATCCTGTTAACATTTTAAACATTTGGAAATATCCAATTAAAGTTGACTTAGGAGAGAAAGTATTCCCAGCTTCCTGGTGCTTCAGTGAAACATCCCTTCCAAGACTGGATTTTTCTCTTGCTTATGTTTTACATTGACTTATTTCCTGTTTTCCTTGAGATTTTTAACTACAGGAAAAATTCCAATTAGCCAATTCCTAGTATTAACTATGGAAAAGTTTGCTAGTTAGTACGTATCAGAGAAAGAGTTCTCTGCTGAGTCAGCTCATGTTGGGTTTTTTTTTTTAGCATTTTATGGACAACTGAGAAAACCTGAAGTTGAGACTAACTTTGGAAGTTTCAGTGTATTTGTTGTTTTTTTATAATCTTTTAAACCTCCTTTTTCTCAGTTTTCTTATTTATGTAGTAGGCATAATATCTGCCATTTTACCAAAGACATATTGTTAAAATCAATTAAGAAAAAAATACTATTGCTTTGAAATTCAGTATTAAAGGAACACACATTAGTATTTAATATAAATTCACATGCAGTGTTTAATTCATTTATTTATTGTAAAATTTCTGTACATATACATTAAGTGTGTTATCTACTTGAGAACCAGTGAGCACCAAACTTCAAAGCATGTATACATATAAACTAGCTTATATCTTTAAGCATATATTTATTAAAGAAATAAATTTTTACATTATTCCTCAGTTCTTTAAAGGTATATGACTTACATTGACAGGCTGTTTATTCTGACATTAGTAGTGCTACTACCTAGTGCTTTCAATGTCATTACTAAGGATCTGATGTAGCTGTCTAAGTTTTTTTTCCAAAATAATATATTATAACTTTAATAATTCATCTCTATAGTCAATAAATAAATTGCAAGGCACATATGAATATGTTTCAAAGCTCAATTACCTTGTAAATTAAAATTATAATTTTTGAAAAATGAATAAAATACATATATAGATACTTGTATTGGTTTATATGTAGAATATGTCAGTATAGAATCAATTTATTACTATTTTATAGATTTAATTTTGATTAAGATAATTTATTACATATTTTAGGTAATTTACCTAAATTTTTTTATTTAAATACATTTATTTTAAATAAATAATAATTTATTTATTTATTTTGTATTACTTGTTTTTTATTGGATATTTTATTTATTTACAGTACAGATGTCATCCCCTTTCCCCATTTTCCCTTCCTAGAACCCCCTATCCTAAACCTCCTCTTTCTTTATGCTTTTATACCATTTTGATTACATGCGTATAATAAGGTCAGTTCTAGGTTGAGGGTCTAACAATACAATAGATGCAAATAGTTGAGGAACAAGCAATACAGTAAATACAAATAGTCAAAGAAAAAGCAAGGCATTAAACCCAGTTACGTGAACACTACAGTGATCATTGTTTCTAAAGGCTTATCAAGATGACCAAAGTATCTGAGCCAACTTCCCTGTCCTAGCCCAAGGTCATTTTCATGTCTAAAACCTACTTATTTGTTCTAATCTAAAATTTAGAATCCTGTCTGAAATTACTTCTTTGTTCTGGCCTAATTTTTAGATTCCTGGCTGAGATTACTTCTTTGTTGTAGCCTACGATTTAGACTCCTACCTGAAATTACTTCTTTGTTCTAGTCTAATGTCAGGTTCCTGCTTGAAGCCTACTTCCTTGTCCTTGGCCCATGTCAGCTTCTTACCAAGCAGCCCCAAAGACTCTCCACCTTCCCCTTCCCCCCCCCCCTTTATTTTGTTAACAAGACTGAGCCTGTCTTAGGTCATTCTGACAAGAATACCTTCCTTATCCATCATGGAATATGCATTATCCAAGGCAATACACTTCTGTCTTAGGTTGATAAGGCTCTGTGCAGAATCTTATCCGTCCTTGGCTTCCCAGTCTGTTAATTTAATAACTCTGTCTGGGTGTCCATTTTCAGGTTTAAGCCATGTACTTTGGCTGCCAACATGTTGATGTTGTTAAAGATAAGCTTTAACATGATGGGCAGGAATAAAAGTATTCCCAGGACAAGAAGGGCTAGCCTGATCAAGCTATATATGCCATTCTGAAGTTTGTCCAAAATATTGAGCTCAGGCCATGGATAATTTTATCGGGATTATCTGTAGCATCAACGGTCAACAGAGCAGCATTCTTTAAATTCATAATCTCATTATGCAAATTACTTGTTTTCAGCTGACATTCATTCTAAAGCCAAGAAAAAAGCCAGGTTCAGAATTAAGTGTGTTAGTTAGGAGAGATGACAGAGGTTCTGGTTAGTCAACAAAATGATAGACCGGGTATTAGGACTATCTCGTACCTCACTGATACAAATAGGCATAATTATGCTCTAATTGTATTTAGAGAGAAAAGTTTTATTTTAACAGGAAGGGTGATATGTAGGAGGAGCCAAGGGGGAAGGAGTACTGAGAGGAAGAGAAGGAGTAAGGAGAGGAGAAGAAGAAGGAAAGGAGAAGCTAGGTGATAAGAGAGAGAAAGAGAGAGAAAGAGGAGGGGGCATGGAGGCAGATGTTCACGTGTCTCCACCAGTCAAAGATAGTTGATATATCTAGGTTGGGTATTGGGTTACACTTCTGATTGAGCAATTCTAAACTTATAAAGCCTTTGATTAACATTTAAAAAAATTGTATAAAAACAAAAAGGAAAAGGGGGCATGGGATAGGGGTTTTCTAGGGAGGGGAAATGGGGAAAGGGGATGGCATCTGAAATGTAAATAAAATATCCAATAAAAATAAAGAAAAAAAAAAGAACAAAAAAACCCCCATAACTCAGAATCAAAACAATGCTCATTGTTATTTTGTTCTTCCCAAATGTTCTCCCATACTGAACCCAAATAGCCAAATCCTGTTTTAGTCTGCATGAAGCATGCCTGTGTGTTCTTTAGTAGAAATTAGAAGTAACATTTATAACATATTTTCAATTATTCAAAGAATGAATTTTTTTTGCCCCAAGTGGTCCTTCTATTTATTGTCTTCTTTTCAGGTCCCAATACTAGGTCAGCACACTGGTGTCCTGAGTGCTTATACTAACTCTGAGGTGGGAATCAACTCCCTTTCTCCCTTCTGCCCATCCCTTATAAAACAGTAGGCATACCAAACAATCACTTTAACTTTGTTATAGTGTGTCTATTATTTTAATATATCAGAAAGAACAAGCAACACAATTTCTAGAGCGTCCTTCGTAGAAAATATAGATTGAATAGTGTAAACTGTTCTCAATTAGTGCTCTTTGTGAAATCATACCTATCCACAGAACACTGCTTGTTACACCCAGTGACTATCCACTGCACTGAGGTGAGGGAACTGTGGGCAGGCAGTACCTGACATTGGAGAGGCAGGATGGCAGACTATATAAAATGCCCTCCTGTCTTTAAACGACTGTTCATCACTACATTTAGTATTTGGGATCTGCTTCCTTAAAACAGATGGCATTTTTCATTTCTTATAAAATCCCTTTTTCTAAGTGCTGATTTAAAATTCTATACTAATCCACAGAACATAATCCACAGAGCATGGTATTCATTTGGAAGTAAATACTAAAGCTTCCAAGGGGAAATATCACGAGTAACATAACATTTCACTAGAGATCAGCCAATTATCACCATGGTTTTGCTTTATTAGTAAGAACTCTAAAGTACTGAAGGGGGCTGGGAGAGAAGAAAACAACATAGAATGTACGAGTGACTTCCATCCATAAAAAACAACAACAACAATGCAAATTGCTGCCGTCAAGACTAACTTTCGGGGCTTATAAACTACAAAGTTTCACATCTTTCATAGTTTTTCCCGTTTTGAACCATCCATTTGTTTTTATAAAAATGTCATTTATAAAACCATTTGGGATTCCCTCTTTTTGTTAACTAAAATGTTGCTTGTATATTTTTATGAACCCACTAAACTTAAACAGATCTCTTTAGAAAAATAATGTGGATATATTTTGCTTTCTACAGCCTGAAGAATATTAAAATAGAAATGCTTTCTTAAATTCCCTTTTCTGGCTCAAGTTACTAGGTGGTCCCAAGTTACCAGAAGTAAAATTTATAAATCTAACCCCTAGTCTAGACATTTTCCAGCACTGACTGCAGTTCAAAAAATATTAATGTCTAGCCGGCAAAGTGAAATTTCCCCCAGTGATTTTGCAAACGACTAGAAAGTTAACCTTTTGCCAACTGCTCCTTCTGTGCGTGGAGGTTATTAAAAAGAATCCAGGCATTTAGACGTATGGGCTTTTAAAGGCTGAAACACCTTGGCTTGACCCGTTGTGTCTCTTTCTGTTTATTCAGGCTTAGCCTCTGTGGCTGGAATGTGTGAGCCTGAAAGGAGCTGCAGCATTAATGAAGACATTGGCCTGGGGTCAGCTTTTACCATTGCACATGAGATTGGTCACAAGTGAGTGCATTTAAGAAAACCAAAATAAACTGTACAGCTCTACTCTTTAAGCCACTTGTAACTACTGTATGGAAAGCCTGCACTCAATTCTCTTTTACAGCCTTTTTTGACAGCTTTCAATAGGGAATGTTATCATTTTGGGTATTGGGATAAATCATCATAAGAACTGGAGATTTGTTAAATAGCCAAACATATCACACTTGAGTATTGTTATGGGCATTTAAAACAGTAAGCTTTAGATATCTTCTCCATACATAGTTTTTATAAAGTCCAATTGTGCAAGTAATCTCTCTTTTCATTAAGGGATAATTTATGTGTTAGATCATTTGTTTGGGGTTTTTGTTTTCTCATTTTGTTTGTATTTTTATTGTTTTATTAGACAGACTCTTGTTCTATAGTCCAGGCTTTCCTTGACTTAGACAGGCTGGGCTGGAATGCACAGTAATCCTCCTGCCTCAGCCTTCTGCGTATTGGAGTGACAAGAATAAACCACCATTCTGGCTCCATATATTTGTTTAAACTCATTGACGCTATTTCCTTCAAATGCACGTTTGGTTTCACCTTTTGTGAAGTTGGAGGCATATGTTCCCTAGGCACGACAGATGTGTAGATAACTAATACTGTCAGGTGTGCTCACACGATATTGAAAAAACTGTGTGTGTGTGTGTCAGAACTCAGCCTTGGTTCTTAGGAGGACCTTAAGTTTTTAATAGTTATTTCAAATAAATCAATGTCAATGTTTAAAATGGTACTTCTTCCCAACCCCCAAATGGTAATAAATCCATTATTTCAAAGAACAGACAAAAGTAAATGTAAAAGTCTGTGGATATGAAAAGAGAGATTTGACAATATTTTCATATTTGAGTTCTTAAAACTGAAAGATGACTTGTTCTTAGTGTTTAATGTGGATCGAACTAATGCTCTCATACAGGTAAAACTAAACCAAAGAACCTCGTCTTACCGATAGATTTAGCTCTTGAGACAAATCATTCTACTTTCTTCTAAGCAGAACTTATGAACTTTTAGCAAATGGCTAGTTATATTTATTACTTTAAAATTTGAAATATAAGTAGCTTTAATTGAGACAACAGTCTGTGGGAACCCACATTTGTCTGATTATAGTTAATGATCTACCTTTTTTAAATGGTGAAGTTGATGAAAAATAAAGGTACAACTAAAAATCAGTATTTATGCTTCAGAGGTAATTCTTGAAAAAAATCCATAGTTCAGGATCCTTTTCCTTCCTTCCTTCCTTCCTTCCTTCCTTCCTTCCTTCCTTCCTTCCTTCCTTCCTTTCTTCTGTCCATACATTCTTCCCTCCCTCCCTTTCTTCTCTTCCTTCCTCTCTCACTTTCCCCTCCTTTCCCCTTCACTTCCTTCCTCTTACCTTCTCTCTCTTAAAATTTAGCTCTAACTAAATTTGAGGTAGTTTGTTGTCTTTTTCATTTTTCCTTTACTTTTTCTTTTTGTTTTAATTGGAATTGATTTGGGTATAAATCCAAGTTGCCAACAAGTTTTAACCATGACTGGATTTAGACAGAAAAAGTCACTACTACACTTATAGTGGGGCCTTAAAACATAGGCATTCCAGTTTCCATTGCAACAAACATCAGGGAACAAAAGAAAAAGCCTTCCTAACTAGTCAGTTATCTTTAACTCACTCCAAAGTCTGGCTCATTAATGACTCATAATCTTATGCAATTGTAGTCTTGTTCTGTCCTGTCCTGTTCTGTTCTTCTGTCCTGTCCTGTCCTGTTCTTCTGTTCTGTTCTGTCCTGTCCTGTCCTGTCCTGTCCTGTCCTGTCCTGTCCTGTCCTGTCCTGTCCTGTTCTGCTTTGTTTTGTTGATACTCAATCTCACAATGTAGGCTTGGCTGGTCTGGAACTCACAGAGATCTACCTGCCTCTGCCTGGCTCCATACCACATTTAATAGGCTCTGCTAGAGTCAATTGTGTTGAAAGGTTCAAATAGATACCAGAAAGTGGATGAATAATATGTTGTGGATGCACTGTCATCTCATGCAGTCACCCGTTAGCATAGGCCAGTGCCTTCATTTGCACGCCTATTTTTTCATATTTATTTTGCTTTTGTTGTTTTGGATCCTCCTTCTTTGAGATAGATCTTAATGTTTTGCCTTCATGTGAGTATGTGTACCAAGTGTGTGTCTGGTGTTCTCAAATGTCAGGAGGCCTTGAATCTCCTGCGACTGGAGTTAGAGATGGTTGTGAGCCATCATGTGGGTGCTGGAAACTGAACCCTGGTTCTCTGTAAGAATAAGTGTTCTTTATTGCCCACATATCCGCCATGATACCATTTTAAGTTTACATATCTTAAGTAAAAATATTATTTCTTTATAGCATTTCTTAGCATTTTTGCTGCCTCGCAAGCTTTCTAGATTTTACTTGTTTGGCCTGTGTCTCAGTCCTTTGAAAACAAATTAATGGTTTATACTTTACATAAAATAACTGTGAGAATGTAGACTATTCATCTCAAGTTGGTAACCTGGAGTAATGTTCTTTCACAGTTAATTATTGTTTGAAAGTGTGCCTGTCTGACACTTTTGCCTGCTCTGGATCCCTTTCCCCTAACTGAGCTGCCTTGTTTAACCTCAATAACAGAAGATGAACCTAGTTCTACTGCAACTTGATGTGCCAAGGCAGGTTGATATCTGAAGGGAAGAGGAGGAGGGAAGTATAGAGGGAAGTTTTGGGAGTATAGGAAGGAGAGGAAGCTGCTCTATTTATCTCTATTTATTTATTTATTTATTTATTTATTTATCGGGATGTAAAATAAATAAATGGAAAAAATGTGCCAAAAATGAAACATAGAATTTTTATAAAATCTGTAGGATTGAGAGTTAGTACTTTTATTCAAATGTGTCATTTGGCAGGAAGAACAAAACAAAAAGAAAGCAAATGACCACTTGATTCTCATACCCAGACGAATATGATACTGCTGTCATCTCTTTTTCTTTTCCTGGACAGGATGTTTTTACCTGTGTGTCAGATTATTATTTGGTCAGGGGAAAATGTTTCAAAAAAAGCCTTTTACTTACTTTTAAGATCTTCATGCTTAGCTCAGCAGACAGCCTCTGGTACAGTTTACACTATTACAATATAGAAATTCAGGCTGTAGCGGCAGCTCAGTGACAGTGAGCTTGACTAGCATGTAAAGGCTTTTGCTTTAATATTTGATCCCTAGCACTTTGTAAAAGTCCTCAAACCAGACAAGGAAGTGAGTGAGGGCTCTCCTTTCTGAGCTGAAATGGCAGCTGTAAGAATGCACCAAGTATATTTTCCAGCTTGCAGTGCTGTGCCTTTGCCTCCCAGCTAAAAGTGTGTGTTGCTATGTGATTTTTATCATGGTGAAGAATTTTAAGTGATAGGGTAATAGGTGTAGATTCCTTGCTGTAAGAGTCTTTCATAATTAATTATTAAGAAGGATACTTTTGAAGGACTAGAATATGTGAATAATTTTCTATTTTTCAAAATTTGTTCATAATGTGTTTTGTGCCCAACTTGTATTTTCATAGAACTATAATACCAATTTTAATGGGTGTATGATAATGTTTTATTTGGCTAAGTCTTAGATAATGATTCTCTCTATCTCTCTGTCTCTCTCTCTGTGTGTCTTTCTCTCTCTATGCATGTGTACCTGTGTGTGTGTGTGTGTGTGTGCACAAGAACATGTGTATGTACCCATAAATGTGGCGGCCCAAACAAACTCGATGTCATTCCTTGGGTACTGCCTACTTTCTGTTTGAGCCAGAGTCTCTTCTGGGCATGTGGACTCGACTGGCTGGGTAGTGAGTTCCAGTTTTCTACTTCCCAAAGCTGGGATTGCAAGTATGAGACATATGTAGCTACTTAGACATTGAACTTGGCATCTCGTGTTTGTTCGGTGAACACTTTTCAGACTGAGCCATTTCCCCAGATCCAGCCCATTTTAAAAATGTATTTTTATACTTTTGTGAATAATTAGAAAATAGTTTTCTTATCAAATGGAATAATAGACTTTATGTTAAGCTATGTCCAATTTTAATGTACGTTTTAAACCAATTGCACTTAATAAAAGCCGAAAGGAAGGCAAAACAACCTTTTGAAAGATTGTTGTAAGTAATTGTGTTTTCATGGATTTTAGAAGTAAAAAAAAAAAGATACAAAAGAAGGGTAGCAAGAATTCAGTCAAACATCCAATGTATTACAAAATGACTAATGTGTTTAATTATACAAACAAGTAATATTAAAGGAAGTCAGAAAAGTATTCCTTGTTTTAGGGTTGTATATTGAAGTGTTTTAAACTAAAGAGACAAGATGTCTTAGGTTTGACTTTAAACCTAAGGCTAAAATATAAAACAAGAATTTCTAACACCGATTTGGTGTATTGACAGTTCATCACTCTGTTCTCTTCCTCACTGAATGTATATCACATTTTCACATAGTAAGAACAAGCTCTAGATAATGAGTACAGTGTAACTTAAGTCACTATTGCAATTGAATGTTTTTTTTAATTGGATATTTTATTTACATTTCAGATGCCATCCCCTTTCCACATTTCCCCTCCCTAGAAAACCCCTATCCCATACCCCCTTCTCCTTTTTGCTTTTATACAATTTTTTTAATGTTAACCAATGGCTTTATAAATTTGGTAATGCTCAATATCAATCAGAAGTGTAACCCAATACCCAACCTAGATATATCAACTATCTTTGACTGGTCGAGACATGTGAACATCTGCCTCCATGTGTGCCCCCCCCCTCTTTCTCTCTCACCACCTAGCTCCTCCTCTCCTTCTCCTCCTCCTCTCCTTACTCCTTCTCTTCCTCTCCTTACTCCTCCTACCTAAGCTCCTCCTACATATCACCCTTCCTGTTAAAATAAAACTTTTCTCTCAAAATACAGTTAGAGATAACTATACCAATTTATGTCAGTAAGGTGCAAGATAGACCTAATATCCAGTCCATCATTTTGCTGACTAAGCAGAACCTCTGTCATCTCTCCTAAATAAAAGACTTAGTTCTGAACCTGGCTTTTTTCTTGGCTTTAGAATGAATGTCAGCTGAAAACCATCCTCTCATATCTTTTCTCTCAAAGTAAATAGCCAGGATTGGCTATGAGACTATAAGTTTAATTGAATGGGTTTTACCTTTGTTCTATACACTTTATTTTTATTTGTGTGTGTGTGTGTGTGTGTGTGTGTGTGTGTGTGTGTGTGTGTGATTTATGCATGGGTCTGTATGCATACATATGTGGAGTCAGAAGTCAATTTTGGTTATGGCCAGTAAGATACTAAATTAATTTCTGTTTTTATACATGTCTCTATAAATAAATCTCCATGTACATACAGTTGTATAAGTTATGCTTATAATATGATATACATTTTCATAAATATTCCTTATGTATAAATATCCCTCCTCATAGTGGCTGAAACAATAATGCTGAAATAAGGACATTCCTTAGAAAAGTTATTTTAGTAAATTATTTCATAATTAAAGCTGTGTTATTTTAGGTACTAATGACAAAGGATAGATCAGTCTGATGATTGCAGTGTTCAGTATCAGATTTCAGAATAATTGTTTTCTGTGTATGTTTGTGTGTGTGTGTACTACAGAAATAAGCCTTGTAATGTTTTATTATTACCATCTTTAGAAACTTTGATAAATTTTATCTCCTTCATTGTTCTGAAAAAGCCAAATAAACGAATTTTCAGGTAGATAATATCATACTAATAGATAGATGCCATGGACCAAATTAGCAACATTTAAGAAATATTTTTATTTATTTATACTTCAAATATTATCTCATTTCCTGGTTTTCTCCCCGGAAACCCCCTATTCCATCCTAAACCCCCCCTTCTATGAGGGTGCTCCTCCACCCACCCACCCACTCCCGCTTCCCCATCCTGGCATTCCCCTACACTTGGGCATCCAGCCTTCATAGGACCAAGAGCCTCTCCTCCCATTGATGCCTGACAAAGCCATCCTCTGCTATATATGCTGCTGGAGCCATGGGTCCCTCCATGTGTGCTCTTTGTTTGGTAGTTTAGTCCCTGGGAGCTATGAGGGGTCTGGTTGGTTGATATTGTTGTTCTTCCTATGGGTAACCCTTCAGCTCCTTCAGTTCTTTCTCTAAATTCTCCACTGGGGAACCTGTGCTCAGTCCAATGGTTGACTGTGAGCATCCATCTATATTTGTCAGACTCTGGTAGAGCCTCTCAGGAGACAGCTATATCAGGCTCCTGTCAGCAAGCGCTTCTTGGCATCCACAATAGTGTCTAGGTTTGGCGTCTGTATGTGGGATGGATCCCCAGGTGGGGCAGTCTCTGGATGGCCTTTCCTTCAGTGTTAAATTAGCAACATTGTATGTATAACTGATAACATTTATGATAACTGAGGAGAGTTATCATGGCAAAAGTTGCATTACTGCACCTATTTTCTCTGTCTTTGCAAACAGTGTTACCTTTAACCATATGTGCACAACTCCAGCTTACCTGACTTATCTCTACTAGACATAGTAATAGTAGAAGAATAAATATAAATATAAATATAAATATAAATATATTACAGTGATTTTATGGACTTTTGGAGATCTAAGCCTCAGCTTAGAAATACTTAGACTTAGCATATACTAAATGTCAACATTATTTGTGAACATTTGGGAAGACTTTAGGTACTAAATTTTGCTAGGTAACACTGTCACTGACTATCTTCCTATATAGATTTGTTATCTTGAGTTATTTGCTTTAGTAAACTATATATGAAACAGAACAAAATTCCAAGGTCTGTTTAAAAAGAACACATGAACAGGTTATAATATCTATCTCAATGAGTGACTACTATATGAAAAATCTATATCTAAGCACTACTGTATCTAAAAAGGTTTGCCAGATGTAGACGACTGAGTACTTATTACAATAAATGTTTCATAGCAAAAATCAGTCATAAGTAAAGACAGGTTACAAATGAAAAAAATGTAAAGAATATCTTATTCTCTTTAATTTTCTCTGCTACAATGCCACTACTTAACTTTGATATTTTACAGTTGTAACAATTTAGAATACATCGTTTAATAAGTTTACCTCTTTTTCTTCTCCTTTCTTTTTTCCTTCCTTCCTTCCTTCCTTCCTTCCTTCCTTCCTTCCTTCCTTTCTTTCTATTTTTCAGACGGACTATCACTGTTGGCCTGGAATGAACTATTTATTCCAAGATAGCCTCAAACTCCCAATGGTCCTCTTGCTTAGCATCACAAATTCTGACATTATATAGGTGTGAGTTAGCATGCCTAGAAACAAAGATTACATAAAAACCAATTGTATCATATTAAATAACTTTAAAAACAGTACTTTGATCATGTGATGTTAGAATCTTTTGAAGAACTGAATGATCATATTTATTTACTTTTTTCTTTAGTGGCAGAATTCAAAAACATGTGCTAAACATACTATACATTTAAATAAATGATTGCTAGTAATAAGTGCCATTGTTTACTAACAAAAAGTGAGGTTGGTGTATTAGCAACATGATTATCTTCAGATTAAAAATGGAACTTGGTTAGATGCAAAATTTAAACTAGGCACTTTTAAAAACTGGTTATCAGTTACTGTAGCAATCAATGTGTCCTGCTATGACATTTTCATTTACATGGTAGTTGGCTTTTGTTTGCCCTTCCTTTCATTATCCCACTTGTCATCTCTCTCCCTCCCTCCCGTTTATCTCTCCAAATGATTATCCTTCTTTTTGTATGTAACTTGGCAATATGTATATAAATCTGGTTATCACACATTGAATTTGATATAAAACGTGATTTTCAGCAAACTGTTTAATGCAGATAAAATTTATATTCAGCCAGCTGTGTTTACTATTTTTACTCTAACAAATCTCCTCCCCAAAATATAGTAAAAATTGTATAGCAAAATCTAGAGTACATCATATCTTCATGGTACAAGATGTATTGCAATTTTTGGCAACTAATTATTCATATAATTCAAGATGAAGTAAAACAGTGTATTACACATAAGGTGCTTCTTAGATGTCTTTAAAAATAAAATGATCTATCTTTTGTGGTTATATAATTACCATATGTGAGAAATTTTTGCTTTGTTAATGTAGTTTCAGATGAAAACATTAGAAAAGATGATTTAATCTAATTATTTTTAATAATAAGGTGTTTGAGGAAAGCATTATGTCCATGTCTTGTATACATGATAGCTTTTCTCTTAGCTGTAGACATATAGTTTAATAAATAGCCTTTATTATATAATCTGCTCAGTTAGACCACATCTACCAGGTCTCTGATTAGTGATGTGATAGATTTTGAGTTAAACTCTTCTCGTTTCCCTTTGTTACCTTTATTTTCAGTTCATCATTCACTCTTTTTTGTTCATTTTTGAGATTGTAATTTATTACAACACTTCTTCCTTGCCTTTCCTCTCTCTGAAACCTCTCTTATACCCCTCTCTACTCTCCTTCAATTCATGGCCTCTTTTTTTCTTAACTGTTACTGCATGCATATATGTATTTGTTATACATATATATTCCTAAATATAACCTGTTCTGTTCCTATAATGTGACTTGTTTTCCGGGCTATTTGGCACTGAACAATCAATTGGTGTGCTTTTCCTTAGGGAGGACCGCCTCTCCTGCTCCCAGCTTTGCTAGGTTGCTGGTAGCTCTTTGTGTAGTGCTTAGGTTTCCTGAATTTTTCCTGTGAAGTTTGACTTATCAAGGAAACTTCTCTTGGCAACAGACAGAGGCCACTACAGAAACCCACAACCAATCAAAATGTGGCATTGTGGAGACCAGTTTCTCTGGGTATATCTACAAAACACTCCCACACCCAAGGCCCAGGGAACGGCATTCACTTTTAAGGGAGACATACACAGTTTCAAATTCCCTCTCTCATGGCTAACATTTATTCAGCAGTTAATCTGTCACTCAAGCAAACTTTTTTTGACATGAGATTTACTTAGCAGCTCATTGTGGAGATTTTGAGTTACATAGGTTGTGCTGTGGACCCTGTGATATGTGCTGTAATGATAAAGATCCTACATTGGAAGAACACATCTTTTTTTTATTAATTTTCTCTTCCTTCCTTCTGAGTCTTTGCCAATTATTTCAAGGACATGTTTCTCTAACCCACTTTCATTCAGAAGCCAAAATAGAAAGTAAAATTGTCACACTAGGGGTGTGTGGTACTCATGTGTTTAAAATTAAAATACAAATACAAAATTTTTAAATTTAGACCTAAAACAGAATTAGAATCTACAGAACATTTTGATAATACTAATTCCATTTGGAATTTATTCAGTAAATTTAAATTTCTATAGAAAAACTTAATATATTCTATTTTACGGAATTGCAAGTTCTAAAAATGTTATATACTATTTACTATTTTGGATACTCTAATTTAATTTGTGAAATAAATGAAATAGTGCTATGAGGGCCATTTCTGAAAACAATAACAATTTATATGGTTACTTATATCATCTTTTGTTTCATGGTCATGAAATGAGCCACTGATTGGCTTCAAACATTTAAACATAAATTTATAAAGTCAATTTAGCCATATTGTATAATTGAGCTGAGAGGAAAATCAATTTCTAACTTGTAGAACAAACTGCTCTATGTATGTGTTCCTATTAGACATTTGCTTCTTTTGAAAATGTTTTACTCTTTCCCTCTCCCTCTTTAACTCCCTCTTCCTCCCCTCTCTCTATGTTGTGTGTATGTGTTTGTGCATGTGTAGTCGTGTGTATAGAGCATATGATAGTGCACGTGTCCTCTGTGTTGTGTGTGTGTGTTTGTGCATGTGTAGTCGTGTGTATAGAGTGTATGATAGTGCATGTGTCCTCTGTGCTGTGTGTATGTGTTTGTGCATGTGTAGTCGTGTGTATAGAGCATATGATAGTGCATGTGTCCTCTGTGTTGTGTGTGTGTGTTTGTGCATGTGTAGTCGTGTGTATAGAGTGTATGATAGTGCATGTGTCCTCTGTGTTGTGTGTATGTGTTTGTGCATGTGTAGTCGTGTGTATAGAGCATATGATAGTGCACGTGTCCTCTGTGTTGTGTGTGTGTGTGTGTGTTTGTGCATGTGTAGTCATGTGTATAGAGCATATAATAGTGCACGTGTCCTCTGTGTTGTATGTGTTTGTGCATGTGTAGTCGTGTGTATAGAACATATGATAGTGCAAGTGTCCTCTGTGTTGTGTGTAGGTGTATTTGTACATGTGTAGTTGTGTGTATAGAGCATATGATAGTGCACATGTCCTCTGTGCTGTGTGTATGTGTTTGTGCATGTGTAGTCGTGTGTATAGAGTGTATGATAGTGCATGTGTCCTCTGTGTTGTGTGTATGTGTTTGTGCATGTGTAGTCGTGTGTATAGAGCATATGATAGTGCACGTGTCCTCTTTGTTGTGTGTATGTGTGTTTGTGCATGTGTAGTCGTGTGTATAGAGTGTATGATAGTGCAAGTGTCCTCTATTCAGTCCAAGGTTGTAAGTGAATGTCCACACCAAACTTCTATTTTTATTCACTTTACATCCCGCTCACTGCCTCCCTCCTAGTCACCCCCTCCCACAATCCTTCCCCCACCCCTCCACTTCTCCTTTGAGTGGGTGGGTGCCCCCCAGGCATTTCTTCACCTTAGCACTGCAAGTCTCTGCCAGGCTAGGCAAATACTTCCCACTGAGGCAGCTGAGCTAGAAGAACATATCCCATGTATAGGCAACAGCTTTTGAGATAGCCCCTGTTACAGTTTTTTGGGCCCCACATGAAGACCAAGCTGCACATCTGCTACATATGTGCAGGGGATGCCTAGGTCTAGGCCATGTATGCTCTTTGGTTGGTGATTCAGGTTCTGAAGTTCAGATTAGTTGACTCTATCGGTATTCTTTCGGAGTTCCTATCCTCTCCAGGGCCCGCAATCCTTACTCCTGTTCTTCCATATGAGTCCCCAAGCTCCATCCACTGTAAGTGTCTGCATCTGTCTGAGTCAGCTGCAGGGTGGAGCCTCTCAGAGGACAGCCATGCTAGACTCCTGTCTGTAAGCATGACAGTGTATCATTAATACTGTCAAAAATTGATTCTTGCCCATGGGATGCATCTCAAGTTGGGCTGGTTATTGGTTGCCCATTCCCTCAGTCTTGGCTCCATTCCCCATTACTTGTAGACAGGATAAATTTTGGGCAGAAAGTATCATGGGTAGATTGGTGTCCCTATTGCTCCACTGGAGTTCCCTCTTGGCTCTAGGAGGTAGCCTCTTCAGCTTCCATATGCTTAATGCTATGTGTCATTGCTAAGGTCACCCCCATTGATTCTTGGGATGCCTATGTCCTGCCTTCTTTTATCCCTTGTCTCTGTCACATCCTAGAAGTTCATCCCTTCCCGCATCAGTTGCAGATTTCCATTCATTTTTATGGCCATCTGGACATCTATTCTGTCTATCTCCATCCTGAATCTTCAAATTCCCTGGCCAATCCCCTCACCCACCCAGTTCATTCCCTCCATCTGACTTTTAATTACTATTTTATTCCCTCTCTCATATGATATTCAAGCATTCTTGCTGTGCCTTCCTTGTTTAGTTTCTTTGGGTCTGTGGAGTGTAACATGCTATCTGCATTTTATGGCTAATATCCACTTGTAAGTGAGTACATACATGCATGTGCTTTTGGGTCTGGATTACTTCACTCAGGATGATATTCTCAAGTTCCATCCATTTGCTGGCAAAATTCATGATGTCTTGGTTTTTAATAGCTGAATAGTGTTCCATTATGTAGATGTACCACATTTTTTTTATTCTTCAGTTGAGGGACATCTAGTTTGTTTCTAGTTTTTGGCTATTTCAAATAAAGCTACTATGAACATAGCTGATGAAGTGTCTTTGTGGGATTGTGGAACATCTTTTGGGTATATGGCCAGGAGTAGTACACCTGGGTCTTGAGATGGAACTATTTCCAGTTTTCTGAGAAACTACCAAATTGATTTCCAAAATGGTTGTACAAGTTTGCACTCCACCAGCAATGAAGGAGTGTTCCCCTTGCTCCACATCCTCTCCAGCAGGTGGTATCACTTGCACTTTTGATCTTAGCTATTCTTACCACTGTAAGATGGAATTTCAACTGTTGTTTTGATTTACATTTCCCTGATGACTAGGAGTGTGAGCATTGCTTGAAGTGCTTCTCAGCCATTCGAGATTCCCTTGTTGAGAATTCTCTGTCTAGCTTTGTACACCATATTTTTATTGGGTTATTGGGTTATTGGGTTGTTGGTATCTAATGTCTTGATTTCTTCATAAATTTTGGATATTAGTCCTCTGTCAGATGTAGGGTTGGGGAAGATTGTTTCCTAATCTGTAGGCTGCCACTTTGTCCTATTGACAGTGTCCTTTGTCTTACAGAAGCTTTGCAGTTTCATGAGGTCCCATTTATCAATTGTTGATCTAAGAAACTGAGCTACTGGTGTTTTGTCCAGGATATTGTCTCCTGTACCAATGCATTCAAGGCTATTTCCCACTTTCTCTTCTATGAGATTTAGTGTGCCCACTTTTATGTTTAGTTCCTTGATCCACTTGAACTTGAGTTTAGTGTGGAGTGATTAAGATGAATTTATCTACATTCTTCTACATGTAGTCATCCAATTAGACCAGCCCCATTTGTTGAAGATGCTTTCTTTTTCCACTGTATGGTTTTGGCTTCTTTATCAAAAAAAAAAAAAAAAAAAATCAAATGCCCATATATGTGTGGGTTTATTTCTGGCTCTTCAATTTGATTCCATTGATCACATTGATCACATGCAACTTTTTGTATGAGTTCTGAGGATTTGAATTTGGGTTTTCATGGTTGCCAGCAATCACTTTTAATCACTGAAGCATCTTTCCTGCTCTGTTCTGGGAATTGTCATTTTGAAAGCTTCCATTTGCCCATGTCATATTGCTTTAAAAACTATAGTCTCATAATAAAATTCAAATTTTTACTCCTTAAAAATCTTGATGCTGTGTTAAAACATAATTTGCATGACTCCTGAGTGATCCTCCTGCAGTGAATGAAGATCTCTCCTCATGTAATATAAGATACAGAACTTCAGCTGAGCTTTCATAAGAGGGAATGACTATTAGAGCCAAGTTATTTGAGGAGAATTGTGCCCCAAAGAAGTGATAAAAAGCCTCCTAATTTGAGGCAGGCGATAGGATGAAGCTGAATTACTAATTTATTTTTTGTATCTCTAAAGGGTGAGTTGTAATCCTTAACATTTTGCCACATGTGGTTAAAATCTCTTATTAACAAGCCTGATAAGTTTGATCCTGGGGATCCACAGGTTGCAAGAAAAGCACCAGTTCCCACACATTTTCCTCTGGTCTCCTCATGAATTACTCTATACATAACTAAGTGTAATAAGTAAACAAAAGTGTTGCTTGTGGGCTGGGGAGATGGCCCGTGGGCCAAGTGCTTTCTTTGGGGGGAAAAAATCTGAGTTTAACTCTCCAGAATCCATGCCAGAGCTGTACTGAGTGCTTAAGTATCTGTGATCCCAGTGCTTCTTTGGAGAGATGGAAGATGAGATAGAAAAATCCCCATAAGCTCCAGAGCCACATAGCCTAGTATATAGTGTGGAAAAACAACAAAGGGGTTGTGTTTCAACAGGGTTGAAAGTGAGGACCAACACTCAAGATTATGCTTTGACTTCTAAACTCACACTGTGGCACACATATAATGAACCTACACACTTGAATGCATACCCATTTACACCCAGAGATAAAAATTATACTTAAAAACTAAAGAATAAACATTCATGTCTACAGGTAGGAAAGTTAGATTAGCAACTGTTGTTTTAAATTCATAATTTCCAGCAGTAGGTAATTACTAATCTTTAAATTAATCTACAAAGCAAACCTCATTGAGTCATTTTTATTTCCATTTTTAAGCTACATCTCACAGCCACTGACTTTATTCCTTTGCCCTTGACAGTGTAGTTTTGCATGGGATAGTACAAAGTCTAAGATTCAAAAGCTTTGCCTAAGACTTTAAAAGCTCTTGGTTAAGACTTCTAGTACTTCTGTTGAATGAGAGTGAGGAGAGCAGATATTCTTGTCTGATCTTCAGCCATAGATGAGAAGCACTCAAGTTTCACCCGTGTGATGTCAGGCATAAGATTATGGTTTCTGGCCTGACGTGTGCTTTATTGTTGCTTGCAGACATCATTTGTTGCAGCTTTTTAATATGTAAAAAAAAAAAAAAAAACCTGCCAAATTTTACAATAGCTTTTTTGCACTCACTGAAATTATGATGTAATTTATTTAAAAGCCAATTTTTAATGTGCTGTAAAATATGTGTAAGTATCTTTACCATCCTTGAATACCAGAAATGGATTCATTCAGGAAAAAAATCAAAAATTATAGAAGCATGAATATAGTAATGGCCTAATAAAGTAACTATGTTTTCATATCACAAACATATCCTCTTTAAAAAAAAAAAAAAAAACTAAGCTAGCATGGTTTCCACCATTTTCTTCTGTATAATCAACAAGGTTCTGTTTAATGAAAACTTTGATTCCTAATTAAATTCATTATACTCGGTTTATATTATAATATTTTTGTGAGCTAAGTTTATCATAGGCACTTAGGTAAAAGCTACTGGATAGCTTTGCAGGTAAGAGAACTTGAGCAAGTCTAGAGCTCACTCATGTATAGTTCAAGGAGAAAACCAGCTCCACAACACAGTCTTCTCAGTGTTGAACATGCATGTGCTATGGCTTGTTCATGTCCACATCATGTACACATATACTAACCATAATTAAAATTAAAATAGAACTTATATAAAGATATATTTAAGAAATTGTTCGTTTGGGAGTTCTGTGGATAGCTGTAAGTTTTCCCTCAAAACATGGAATATAATGGTGATAACTGATGTTGAGGTTTTCTGGCATAGAAATAATAGAAATGAGACTAAGTCATGTGAACAAGACAGACAAGGTTTCTTGATTAAAACTTTATTTTGAGCCAGCTGACTTAAGTCAAAGGAAACCAGCACTGACCAGACATAATCAGGCAGCTTTTATTAATTTCCTCAGCAAACCAAAGTTTCGTAATTGTCCATTAGTCATGCATGGACAGTTTCCAAAGGTTCTCTTCTTATGTGCAAACATTGGGTTTGCTGTACTAATGGGTCATTAACATTGATTCAGAAAGTCCTGAGTTCTATCTGGCATTATCATCTTGCATGAATGGCCTAACCCTATGGATCGGATGAGGAACTTTAAGTGCTGGAGTTAATAAGAAAGTCTAAAGGTGGCTAGAAGACACGCAATTGTTCCAGGGAGTGGGTAGGCAAAGTAGTTACTTAGCCTTCTGTTATAATCTTAGACAAATATTTTTTCTTTCTTTCTTTTTTTAATTGGTTATTTTACTCATTTACAATGTAGATGTTATCCCCTTTCCCTATTTCCCCTCCCTAGAACCCCCCTATCCCATCTCCTCCTCCTTTATGCTTTTTTTTTTTTTGAGTGTGTCAGGATTCTTTTATTTTCAAATTCTTTATGGTAAAGGTTTTTTTTAATATTTTTAATTGGATATTTTATTTACATTTCAGATGTAATCCCCTTCCCCCCCACCCAGGGACCCCCTATCACATCCCCCCTCCTCCTGCTTCTATGAGGATATACCCCCACCCACCCTCCCACTCCCACTTCCCCACCCACAATTTCCCCCAGACTGGGGTGTCCAGGCTTCACTGGACCAAGGACTTCCTCACCCACCTATACCTGACAATGTCATCTTCTGTCTTAGGTTGGTAAGGCTCTGTGCAGAATCTTACCCACCCTTGGCTTGCCAACCTGTTAATTTAATAACTCTGTCTGGGGGTCCATTTTCAGGTTCAAGCCATGTACTTAACTGCCAACATGTTGATGTTGTTGAAGAAAAGCTTTAACACAATGGGCAGGAATAAAAGTATTCCCAGGACAAAAACAGCTAGCATGATCAAGCTATATATGCCATTTTTGAAGCTTGGCCAAAATAGAAATACTGACCTCAGGCCTCAGGTAATTTTATCTGCAGTATCTACCGTATCAACGTTCAGCAGAGCAGCATTCTTGAAATTCATAAGCTGCCTACGTATCATTAAAACATCCCGAGAGGTGTTAGAATTATGCCAAATACACTGCACGTGTCATTAAACTTCCTAATTATAATGACTACCACTGTAATTTGTAGATACCACACACCAAAGTTAAATCAGAATCAGATAAACCATCTAAATAGTCCTATAACCACTAAAGAAATAGCAGCAGTCATTAAAAGTCTCCCTACCAAAAAAGCCCAGGACCCGATGGTTTTAGTGCAGAATTCTATCAGACCTTCCAAGAAGACCTAATATCAATTCTCTATAAACTATTCCACAAAATAGAGACAGAAGGAACACTACCCAATTCATTTTATGAAGCCACAATTATGTTCATATCTTTTTTCTTTTTGTTTTCCATTTTCTTTTTTTTTCTATTTCTTTCTTAGTTTTATTCTTTCTTTTTTTGTGTGTGTAACAAATCTTTTTCTGAAATGTTTAGCATCTCCATATGAAGAGCTGAATAGTGTGATACAAATCTGGAGGCAGCTAAATGAGCAGTCATGGTATAAACAGAGAGATGACAAGTCTATGATCTTAGTTTATTCATTTATCCTTTAGCTCTAGGTTTCAGTTACTAGACAGTGTTTGATGAACAGGCGTGAGCTTGCTGTAGAGTTCTGTGGAGAGGATCCAGAGTAGGAGTGGGTTATAGGGAGGTAGGAGGTGAGGATTGCCCTATGTAGTGTACATAAGGGAAATTATAAAATAGACAACTGAATAAATATGTACACTTGTAATCCCATCTCTTGGTAGATGAAAATGGGAAGATCATGTGTGTGAGGCCAGCTAGAGCTAAATTCAGAGACAGTATGTCTCAAGAAATAGAAGGCTTCATTTGTTAACAAAAGTAGCTGTCAAGTTTTTGCAAAGTGACCCATGAAACTGTTAGAATTCACAGTCAGAGGTATTATCAAAGCTAGGAGGAAGAAATAATATATTGCTCTGATATGTATGTCTTCCAATGTATGATTTTCCAAGTAATTGAAGAGCAATGGAAACTAGAGGGTTTTCTAAAGGTTTTTGTTGTTGTTTTTGTTCCATTAACCCCTTGTGTTGTTGTCTGTGTAGCTATCTCAAACCCAAGTGGTTCTATCTTGGTTTAATCTGGAGCAGCTCCTCAAATGTAAGCCTTCTAGTTAGTGGCCTAATGTGGTGTTTTGTGGGTAACAGGCAAGGACCTAGAATTTATATGTCTCTGGTCTCCTTGAGGTGGTTCCTGCTAGTTCTAATCGAGACTATATTACCTATACAGATAGTAACACAGTTTCATGGACAGGTGGAATCCCTACTTCAAAAGAGGTTTAGTACTAGCCAGGGTGTCAGACTTATGTCAAATAAATTGTTTTTGTTTTTTTTTTTTAATTCTGACACCAAATATTTTCATTTGTCTTCCTTTTTGGCAGCTGGGCTTCTGTACTCCAAGGCAATGTAGCATTGCATTATGACTGTGTGAACGATATATCTATCTTTTATAAGATGACAGAAATATGACATTAAAAGTAGAAGCTTGCATTTTTATGCATTGTTAGTAGTGGGTCAATATTGGTTCCCTTACCTACCTATATGACATGTGCCTACCTACATGACACTCATCTAAAAGGAAGTCACTTTTAACTTTATAACATGTGAAAAGAATAATAGTCGGGTTAATACAGAAGTGTCAGCCTTACACAGAGGAATATTAGAGTTTCTTGAATTTTACATTTAAATTATTTTTACTCAAATTGTGTGGATTTGACTGTACCTAATTCAACTTGAAATTCTGCCTTAATATTCCTAGAAGATCATTCAAGAAATGATGTATTGATGTCAAATTAGAATGATAAGTATTAGTGTTTGGGGAAGGCAATTTGTTTTAATTGAGGGCTCTGGATACGCTCAAATTTCTTCTCTTTGTTTATGTTACTTCCTGCACATGAATTAGCAGCTTCTCCTTTCTATCCCCATATGTATTTCATTTCACTCATTCACAATGTCCTTTTGCTCATTGGCCTATCTTCTTTCTAAACATAGCTTTAATCTCACTTGTCAGATGAAAATCTAAGTGCTTTCACTGTCAAAGAGAGCAGGTGTTTATATTTGTATTTATTAACTGCCTTGTATTTGCCTGTTCTGAACTACCTGTCCAGGGTTTCCTACAACAACTCTCCTTATCTATTGTGTGCTTAAATTAGTTTTTCACCATGACACATATATTAGAATGTAATACTGTAAATATAAATTATTTTTTGAATAGTCAATTTAATCACCTGACTCCTTATGTAGTGAACATATCCATCTCAGTTTTTTTTTATTAAAGTGTATTTTGAGTTCACTAGACTTTAGGACAGGGGAAAATATGGCAAAAAAAAAAAAAAAAGAAGAAGAAGAAGAAGAAAAATCTTTGAAAAGTGGAGTCCATGGCAAAGAAAAGCCACAATCTTTAAAAATGCCAGGTTTTCAAAATGTATTTTGAAAACACACAGGGATATAAGTTATGTATTACACTCTCTTTCAACATTGCTCATAAAAGGGAGTGTCTATGAGTGGCCAGCACCCATACCTCAGTGAATCTTTCTATGTAATTCCCTTTTGTATTGAATACAGTAAAATGAACATTACTAACATGTAAATGTGGAGTTTGTAAAAAAAAAAAATTAACACAATTTTTAATGGGTCATTCATTTTGCTAAATTTCAGTTATCTCATCTGTGAAGTACACATTACCATACATGTCCTTTTATTCTGAAGGAGCAATTGAATCATGCGATATTTAACATGTGAGAAAATATGACAAATGCAAAGAGAGTCAGACATACATTGTATCATTGAATAATTCTTCTTTTTAATATTAATCCTCATTACTTTAAAGGACTTGTTTTTCTTGATCAAAATCAACTATTGATGTAACTAATAAATGACCCTAACAGGAAATATAGGATATGTAATCAGCTTGTTTTATTTTTCTTATTTCTTTCTTTTATGTCTCTTCTGTTTCTTCCTCATTAAAACAGTTTTGGTATGAACCATGATGGAATTGGAAATTCTTGTGGGACCAAAGGTCATGAGGCAGCAAAACTTATGGCAGCTCATATTACTGCAAATACCAATCCCTTTTCCTGGTCTGCCTGCAGCAGAGACTATATCACCAGCTTTCTAGAGTAAGTAATCTCTGGAGAGGGATGATAAATTAATTGTTCTAGAAGTAACTCATTGTGGGATGCCTAATGTATAGTGCTTCAAATTTTGTATGGGTAGTTTTTATAGGGCCCACTTACATTTCAGGCTGCTCCCACATTTTTAAATAAATCATTGTGGCACGTTTTCTAGGTCTCATACAAGTAGTGAATAAGCTAGAAGTGGGATAAGAATATACGTGCAATTGATGTAATGAATGACTAGAATTTTCAGTAAATTGGAAAGCATTTTCAGAAAGAATTTGCATTCATATAATTTAATAGAGAATAACTCCATCTTTTGCACAGTTGGGGAACTTCTTCATGGTTCTTTCCATCTCAATTCCCAGAATCTGGTTCTATGTGTGTTATAAATGTGATTGGCACAAGCATGACTATGTTTAGAAAACCTGGTCCCATGCATGTTATAAATGTGAGTGAGCACTGCTCAGCTCATTCATGTGTACTCACACTGGATTTAGGACCCAGTGGACTTGACTGTTGTTTTCTCTGAGGCCTTCCATATTAGTTTATCGTTTTAATCTTAAGGTTCTGAGTTTTAAAATGAATTTAAATCACAATACTTGTATCACTAGAGGTTGTGTATATAATAATATTCAAGACTATAATATGTAAATCAATGGATATTTATTAAAATTATAAGCATTACTATTTTAAGTAACATCAGAGTTGCAATAGTTTATTACTATACCATTAGTTTAGATGTGTTGTTCCAGGTTTTTCCATGGGGAGGTAGGATTGAAAGTAAAACAGGCATGAACAAAGGGCATTTAGAACAATCAACATTTTTTTCAGAAAGTAGCTTATATTTTACTTTATATTAACACAATTGTATTATAAAAGTTTTAAATTAGGACAGCTTACATAGGATTAAATTATGTCTTAAAAGTTTGTTTAACTAATAATAGCCAGGTCATATAGTCTGAGAATTTATAATTACATAGAAAAGAAAGTTTACCCAGCACAAATCATGTTTCAAAAATCAAAAGATTAATGTTGAAAATAGACCTTAAAAAATGTATTGGCACAATAATTCAATTTGGAATTCATTTAAAAAATGTTGTCCTGAACAACTATATTATGGACTAACAATATTTAATCTTAGTAAGAAAACATTACAATATTATACTTGCCTTGTGCTAGACTGAGTAAAGTGTTATATAAAAAGACAATAAAGAATTTATTTGACATGTTTGGTAATTTTTAATTCAAAGCAATGACAACATCATTTTAAAGATAGTTTGGATAAATTCATTTACATAAGTTGTGAACACTATTGAACTTCTCCTTTTATACAAACCTGACCAGATCGGAAATTTCCCTCTTGTCTTTGCATTTGTTTTCAGATTACAATCTCAATCTCTATCATCATAAAGATACATTGTGTAACATGCTCAGTATTTGTGTGTATTTTTAATAGCAGTCCTTTTGATTTTTAAAATTACAATTTCATCCCCTCTGTATTCTGTTTCTGTCACATTGGCGATTATATAGCTCTTTAGCAAATACCAGCTCTGCATGCTAAATAGAAGGAGTACAGTCTAATAAACATAATAAATGTTATGTGTTTTTATGTACTAAAAACATACAGAAGCATAGATATATGGACTACTTTTGAACTCCTGCCAAGGCTTGTGTAGTTGGAACTGTATTATGGCTGTTAAGACACTACAAAGGGGACTCTAGATTGCTAGTAATATACAGTGAAATGACCACTGGTTTGGTGAGAGATGTAGAACTATTAATGTTTGCATTATAGCAGTCCATTGGATTAATTAAAAGAATTAATTCAAAGGCATTCCTGAATCTTCATTGCTTTCCTGTATTTTGTATTTATAAGCAGAATGAGTGTTGACAGGATTCTAATGATCTTATTTATCCTACATTGTATAACAAGGGTTCTTTTGTACATTCTCATGAAAATTCCTAAAGTTAAAGCCACTAGGAAATACTTAAAAAAGAAAGAAGAAAAGAAAAGGAAAGAAAAAAGGCTTGGGAGAAAAATAAGATTTCCTTCTCTTAAAATAAACTTAAGTAACTAAATCTTTTTTGTTGTTGTTTTGTTTTGTTTTTTTGAGACAGGGTTTCTCTGTGTAGCCCTGGCTGTCCTGGAACTCACTCTGTAGACCAGGCTGGCCTTGAACTCAGAAATCCACCTGCCTCTGCCTCCCAAGTGCTGGGATTAAAGGTGTGCGCCACCACTGCCCGACGTAACTAAATCTTATTATAATTTGTCCAAGCAATAAGGGGTTTTAAACACTAACCTCATTATAAAGATCACTTCACAGGAGCACAAAGATAAAATAGTAATTTTAAAAAGTCTTTGTTCTGTTTCCTATTCAATGAGCTTAATTGTTTTAACAGCTATGAATGATATATCTATATCTGCATCTGCATTTATATTTAAATTCAGAGACTTTTTTATTTTGATCAATGATTATTTACATCTATGTTTTGTAGTTGGCTCAAAAGATTCATAGGACTTTATTTTAGCTTTTTCTTTCAAGAGAAAGAAACCTTGAATAACTGTTAAGGAACTGCTACCCAGTCAACAAAATACATACCTTCCTCTACTTAGAGAGTGTATAGGATAGGGTGATGGAGGACTTAACAATGAGCTTCTATGACTTATAGAAATCCATTATTTACTGCTTATCTGGAAAAACAAAAAGACATGGCCTTAAAATGCCACTAGAATACAGTCTCTCATATCATTCTGCAACACTAGGTGCTATTGATCAGTCAGGGGATGGTGTTTACCAACTCCCA
The DNA here is from genome assembly GCF_011762505.2 of Arvicanthis niloticus. Classification (NCBI taxonomy): domain Eukaryota; kingdom Metazoa; phylum Chordata; class Mammalia; order Rodentia; family Muridae; genus Arvicanthis; species Arvicanthis niloticus. Next base: position 49,215,738 of record NC_047676.1, on the reverse strand, counting down.
ATATTTTTTTTCAGATTTCTTAAACTCGGTGATTCAATAAGTGGTTCATGAATCGCCCAGAAGCCGTCCTGATTAAATAATAAAGAACCCATTTCCGTTAAAATGGACGTGTTATGCCAGCTTCTGATGTTTTCCGAAGACGGCTTTGCAGGTAGTGTCTTTCCTATCTGCCTGCGGGACCCCCTTATTTACTTATTCAGAAAATACAAAAAGATCAACCTGGTATGAAGGCTTAACTCATTGACTATGGGCTAGTTTACCAGGCTGTGAAAAGCATCTAGCTGTAACTTAGGACATATTTCTATTCGTTCCCAACCACTTAGAAGTAGTTCAGAGAAATTTCATATTCTTTCTAAAAGATACGGGAGCTTTGTGAGTCATCTTTTACCATATTTAAATTTTGTAAAATTGCTTGAACTCTCAGGTAGCTATATCACAATTTCTTGCCCTTTCAAGTTATATACAGAATTCGTTTCACACAGGGTGGAAGCTGATTGAATGTATTGAATGTCATTGTTAGGACTGAAGGAGAATTAGGAAGAGGGGTGAGAGAAGGAATGTACAATGGACAAAATAGCCAAAGGACTCACAGTTGCTCTAAAAGTTGCTTTTGAAGATTATCATTACTCCATTAAATGGAAAACAACTTCTTAAGTGGAGCCTCCCTCCTCCCCAAAACAGTGTAGTATCCAAGAAATAACCTGGTAGAACAGGGTTTCCTTCAGTATATGTGACACACGTTGAGACCCTTGCTCTCATCAAGAGTATCTTTGACAAGGTGTAATTATATGTAGAGTAGGTATAGAGTAAGCCATTAACAGCACAAAATTTGTATATTTGAAACTTCAAGTCAATTATATTCAGTCATCTATGGTGCACAGTGAATGACAGGAAAAAGAGGTTTGAATTTAGATCACATACTTGTTTGCACTTGCCTGACTGTCTTTACACTGTTATATTTAGTTGAACCATAGTTAGTTTCATAACAGACGATAAAGCTACTTATGAGAAGATATTAGATAAAAGACATTTAACTTGATGTAATGATATAAACCCAATTCCTGCTTAACTCAAGTATCAGCATACCTTTGTGAAAACACAGGTGGCATTAAATTACACTACTGTTAAGGCACTGTAAGATATGCCATTCTTAGGCAGACATCCTTTCAGACTGGCCTACCGTATTGCATGTAATTTGAAAAAAACATGCTTCCTCCTTTGCCTGGGGCGCACATCAGGCTTAGCTCCACCAAAGCAAGCTGGCGCCTTTCCCAAGAGCTGGGTTGGCTCCCCAGGGTCCTCCTGGATAGCTTTGCTAAGCAGCTATCAACCGCCCCTTCTCTCTTTCTCTTGCCCACCTTAGCTCCACGGAAGAAAAACACTAGAACACTTTGTTATTTTAAAACTTGCCAGGTATCACAATTGCTGGGCAAAGAAATTTCTAGCCCTAAATTTATCAACTAACCTATATCTGTCATCCACTGGTGGCAGAGGTCGTAGGTTCTGGTTGCCCTAAGACCTTACATGGCTCTTGCATCCTCCTTGTTCCAAAGCCTCTTTCTAAGAGCCCCTCCTCTCTCCCTGCTTCTGCTCTTTCTCCTCCTCCTGGGCCCGGAAGTCACACTTTAAAAAATATGCAACAAAACTATATAGACTAAAGCTCTATTCTTTATATCCTTTTTAGTAAGAGTAAATTTTCAATCTCAATTAGCAATACATTCTCATGTGTTCTGGAAACAAAGCCAGGAAGATATATTGAGTAAAGATCTAGAAATGTTAGTGGAAGACTGAAATTTGGTTTCTGTTCTTGTTTTCAGAGTTGACTTTGGGACTCTGAATAAAGGCTTACTAAATTAGAAGTAGGCTGTATAAAATTACTTTGAGTTTTGGAAATATAAATATACCATGATTTACTATGAATTTTTCATAATCAGATGAAGATATATATTCTTAAACTGATATATACTTTGCCTTGTCTCAGAAACGTAAATAAAATAAAAATATAGGATGAATTTAATAATTATCTATATTTCCAAGATATTAACTAAGATTTGGATTTTTGTTGAGAAATATGAACAGTTAAAAAGTAATTATAGATTTAATTTTATGCATATAGCTTTACATTGAATAAATATATTTTAATAGTGAGTTATAGTCTCTTGTGGATGAAGCCTTAATAGTTCTGTATATTTACTATTAAATGCAGTTTATGTTTTCTGAATGGAAAAATTTTATGTGACCCACCCCCAGGTAAAAAAAAAATCTATCTTAATAAATACTTTTAATGAGAAAATTCCAGAAAATATATATGCATTTATCACTACTTTTGTTATTTTGATACTAGCATGGATTATACTAAGCTTACTATAGCAATATGCATCTCAATTAACTAGATTCTAGATTAAACCAGAATTTTTCATAGCTTCTGTTTTGTTATAAGAATATTATAAAGTATAAGGCTATATAATGTTTTTATAAAAAGAAATTAGAAATCCCAGATATATTGTTATATGAGCAAATATGTTATATTACTCAGTCTTTTTTTTTTTTTTTTTGGTTTTTTTGAGAGAGGGTTTTTCTGTGTAGCCCTGGTTGTCCTGAAACTCACTCTGTAGACCAGGCTGGCCTCGAACTCAGAAATCCGCCTGCCTCTGCCTCCCAAGTGCTGGGATTAAAGGCGTGTGCCACCACTGCCCGACATTACTCAGTCTTAAATGGAGTATTAAAAAACAACAAAGTACACAGGCAAAAAAGAAAGATGTCTCTCACAGCTACAATACTGAGAAAAAGAATAAAATATTAAAGGAAAATCTGTAGAATAGCTTCTTTTAAACAGGAGTTCCAAAATAGGTAGATGGATAGTGAAGAATCCCAGCTCTTAGGAGTTCAGAACCCTGTGCATGGAAGCACACTCCTAGAAGCTCATCACTCAGATGGCTGAGATCAGGACACTCAAGACCACCATAATCTACATAAAGAGACCTGTCACAAAGAAACAGAATAAAGATGAAGAATCACGGTTGCAATTCCAGTTGGAGGAGATAGGAGATCAGCAAGAGGGGGTGGGAACGAAGGACTATAGCAGAGGAAAGTGAGTAGAAGCAAAGCATGAGAATGTATGAAGACATTGCAATGAAACTTTTTAACTTATATGATAACTTAAAATAATATTAAAAATTATTAATTAATGTACAGATCGGGAGATGGCTTAATGCAGTGCCTCTTACCCTGAGGATTGTGACCTCCTTTGGGGAAATCATGTGACCCTTTGACAAGGTTTGCATATTTGATATACTGCATATCCAATATTTACATTATGACTCACAACTAGCAAAAATTACAGTTGTGAACAAAATAATTTATGGTTGGGGGTCATCACAACATGAGGACCTGTATTAAAGGGCCACAGCATTAGGGAGGCTAAGACCACTGATTTAGTGGCTAGAGTGTTTGGTGTACAAGTATGAGTACCTAAGTTTGGAACCCAGAATCTATGCCACGGCCGGGAACAGTGGAATATCCTGTAGGCACAGAGTCTATGTAGGGCTTGGCGTGAGCTGAATCCTGGGCTTTGAAGGCTGGCCAGTCTACCTAAAACAGCTGGTCTAGGTTCACTTAGAGACTGTCTTACCAATACAATGGAAATAATTGAAAAAGACATCTGACACTAACCTCTGGCCTCCAACAACTGTAAGGGTGATGCACCCTTACACGTATTTGCCCATATGCACACACCATGAGGAGCAGCATAGAGAGAAGTGCTACTAGTGTAAAATCAGAACTCAGGCGGTTCCTCAAAACAGTTAAAAATCAGAAGAGGAGTTACTCATAGGAAAAGTTTATTAGAATTGAATGCTCAGAAATTCTTGGTTAAACACATCCATGTACATGCATGTTCTCTCTCTCTCTCTCTCTCTCTCTCTCTCTCTCTCTCTCTCTCTCTCTCTCTCTCTCTCTCTCCAGAAAGAGAGACAGAGAGAGGGAAAGAACTCTTCAGATAGAGCTAAATCTGCATTGCATAGATCTATATTCTTTGTCATCTGTGTCTGTATCTATACTATTTCATAATGGTAGTTGATAGCTTAGATGCATAATATTCTAAATTACTGTTCTTTTTAAGAGTCAATTAATAATAATTATGCTCTATAGTCTTTCCTTAATTGAAAATAGCAGAAAAGGCACCAAGAAAATGGTAGACAAATTTGACTAACACAACAAAAAATTTGCAATGCTTTATCTCAGTTAAGAATTAGAATGTCAAAATTGTCCCATTCCTCAAAGTTTTGCTGTGCTACTTCAGGTGTGATTGTTCTAGAACAGTGCTGTCTATACACACAGAGAGAGCATGTGGAGTGGAGAAACAGTTTCATTATCTGTACAGATACATGTTTTATTTCAGGTCACTTGACTGAGAAGCCTTGCTGCTGTGTACAGATGGAGCTAGCACATTTCAAAAGGCCTTTGTTGATATGGTGTTCCTAAACACAGGCTCATTTTAAAACGTGCTTTTCTTTTGTATTTTATTTCATGGAGGGTTTTAATCTGTAACACGTACTCAACCCAGAGAACTGGTCTTGTCTAGCTATTTTGTTAGTTATTAATACATAAGAAATAGGTGCTTCCAGAGAACTGGCACAGAAATATGCTTTGGGGACCAACTCTCTCAAGCATTTTGCCCTTAGGTCCCAATTATGCTTGGCACTGTTGGCTCTGAAGGCCCTGGCAATGCTCACCTGATCAAACTTTAAAAAGCATATGAACATTGGCTAGATCATTATACCTCGAAACTTCCTAAATTAAGCCAGTTTACCATCAGGGAAGAGTTCCTTCCTCTATGTATCTACTTTAAATTCTCTTCTAAGGTTCATAGACTTCTACGTCTGAAATTTTTAGTTTTTAGTTTATTTTTCTTTATTTCTGAAAGTCATTGTTTATATTTGTATTGGCTTCTGTCCTGGATCCAGTTAGGTAATTATGTCCTATATTTTTTGTTGTGCTACTGATAAATATTAATAGCCTTCAGGGTCTTTATGTAAATTATTCAGTATATATATTTCTGTTGATTTATAGTAATATTTACTTACTTTATTATATACTCAATTGTTTTCATAACTATATTTATACATTTATTGTAAATGAAGATGGAGCTTATATTGTGGAAAAAAATAATTTTCCAATTCAGTCTTCCCACAAATATTCTATATTATCAAAATAGTCTTTTTTACTATTGTAGTATCAAATATGACCCCCCTTGTCATTAACTTTAATATATTTTTGAAATTACTAATTGGGTCTTACTTAACTAAAGTTTGTACATCATAATATTGAAAGTGCTATTTTAAAAACTCATCTACCAATAAATGTGCTTGCTAAAGTACACTATAGTTTCTAAACTTAAAACAGAAAGGGACAAATATTGGCTAGTATAGTCCTTGAGCAGTGCTCTTTGAAATGGCAAAACCTGTCTGTTTCAGTGCAGGATTATTGTCTTATCATTATTCTCTTTAAAAACTAACACAGAGGAGCATAAAGCAGAGAAGACAATCTTGTATCCCTTTGGTCTGGGTCTTTTAAAGAAGAGTACATTCCAAGTTTTAAAGATATTAATTTGCTGCTGTGAAAGTATACTGTTATGTAACAAGTTAACTTTTACATTTTAGGAGTATAAAAATCTTGCAAGTGAATTTGAAACTCATTGTTTTGTATGATTCTTCCCTATTTGTAAATTAAATTTTGTGCTGTCCTAAATAACAGTTGAAGAACTTCAACTTGTGAAGTTATTTTCCTTTGGCAAAGTGGATGGAAAAGATTTGGAGAAAAAAAGCAAAAGTGCTGGCACAATGGACAGGAATGTTGGAAAAAATGTTAAGTGTTGGCATAGGAATTCTTTAAAAATTCTAACTCACATGGGAAATAAAAGTAAAAAAGCATCTGTCCTGTTTTATGCACACTGAATAAATAAAAATGAACAATTATATTTAGCAAAGCTCTTTAAAGTAAGGTATTTTGTCTGGCTTTTGGCAACTTTTATGTTATTTGTTCCACTGAATTTAAATACTATGTTTTAGTGAAGGAATACTTTGTAAGGCAGAAATTATGTAGAAAGAAGAACATTCCCTTATTCTAGTTCTGATGACCCTAAATGAAATACGAAATCTCTGAAAGACTAGACATTTCTAGTGTTTGTGAGCAAGAACTTTGGACCTTAGCTGTCATTCATCCCATTAACTAGTGACATGTCTTACTGTAACACCTGTGTTCTATCTGAAGGGGAAGTATATACATTAAGTCTTTATGATTACAACTATAATTATTTTTGTTTAATTTTCCACAATTCATGTTTTTAATTGTACTACCAGATGTGGTTATATTTTCAGTGAAAACAAACAAGAAACTTAGAGCAATATGAAATTCTGTTTTGGTTCCTTTAGAACTAGTTTAAACCAGTGTTTTAAAGGCCAATATGACATTTTCAGATTGTTGTCTGAGATGCTTCCATTGTATTGTAGAGCTAGAAAAAGAGGGATTTGGAGCTCTCATTCAGATGTCAGTAAAATGACTCTATTTTGGTATATGATTATTTGAAGAATGTGTTGTTTTTCATGCATCAAATTATTAAAACAAAGATCTCAACACTTGATAATTTCATAATTGTGAATGAAATTGTCCACAGAATACCTACCTAATTTCCTTTGATGCTTTGTGTTGAACAGTTCAGGTCGTGGTACTTGCCTTGATAATGAGCCTCCGAAGCGTGACTTTCTTTATCCGGCTGTGGCCCCAGGTCAGGTGTATGATGCCGATGAGCAGTGCCGTTTCCAGTACGGAGCAGCATCCCGCCAATGCAAATACGGGGTAAGAGGTCTTAGTCCTTATGTTCAGCCAGTAAATGTTCTCTTATAACGCATGTTCAGGTGGAATAATGATGAACTTAGTTTGCCCTAGAAGCATCATTAATTTGCATAAATGCTTTTGACACTGATTTTTCTGATATATTATTTTTATTTTTAAATATTTGAATAATACTAAGTTAACATGATTCACAATATTTTGTTAAGAAAGTAAACAGAACTTTAGTAAATTATCATTCTTTTATTTTTTTTTAAATCTTGATCTCATGATGCCAACTTTTACTTTGTCTTTTAAAATATTTTAGTTTTAAGAAACCTCTCTACTTCCTTTTCCTGGCATTCTTATAACTGTGCTAAAGGGCATTTTTTACTGGCTTCTTTCTTTTACCTAAATTCATTCTAGCTAGAACTGAGTCATTTCAAGTTGCTTCACCCACTGCCCAATTCCCAATATAACAACCAAGAAGGAACAAGGTGACATTAGCCCAAAAATGAAAAACAGGACATAGCCATGGGAAGAAATTGTAGGCATCAGGGGTTTTCTCTTAATGTTTGCTTTAAAGAGTCACAGTACCATATTAGAAATAGTTAAGTTCTTTTTATAATTTTATAAATATTTTGGTGTCTAATATAGGAATGTGGATAATGAAAAAATAGGATTCTAAAATATCAGTCTGTGTGCCAAAAAATATTTAGGCTTAAAAAACAAATCTCAAGGCTTGGTTCTTCTTGTGGTACATAGAGATAGTCTAAGTTCCTAAAAAGGGATAACAATACAAGGAATTAAGTTATTAAGGCTGTTATTAGACTATATACACACTGCATGCTACCAGTTATTCTTCTTGGACATGGAACAATAGAAGGCAATTTTAAAAAATCTCTTGGGTGACAAATATATTGTTATTCTTGGTAGACTTTGGCTGTGCTTTCAAGATTGTGTGTGATTATCTGAGATGTTAAGCCCCATGTGAAAGTCGGGTTTTTCACATTTGTTTATAAAGTTTTAGTTTTGAATGGATCTAGTTTCTTTTATTCTTAAGTTATTTCAGTCACTCAAGTGTTAATCACAGTCACTACATGTACTCAGTGATGCAGTGAGATGAAGGATGCTTTGCGCTTCCCTCATGGTGGATCTCATTTCTGTCAGTGAGGGAATCTGCATGCTAGCTTTTATCGTACTACGTTGGAACTTATACATAAGCTTCTGTTGTATTATTATTATTACCATTGTCATTACATTTATGCATTTCATGGATGTAAGCTTTCTTTGATGAACAAATTAATTTAAAGTTGAGTTGATTCTTTTTAATCTGGAAATATTACTCATTCCAGACTGATGGGAATGAGACAAGTACTAATTTTAAAACTATTTTCTGCTTTTTGATTCTCTCTGTGTTGTGCTCATGCACATTTCTGTAACAGAAATAAAATCAGAAAGCATGGTGAAGACATTAGCATTATAATATTGTATTTTCTCATGAACCCTTTTTACTTTGTTTTGAAGCGAAATGATGGTTTCACTACATATATGTACTATATGAAATTCTTACTTTTTTCTATTTTATTATAAATTTTCAGTAAGAATTCTTGATCTCCAATAGAGTCTTTAAAATCCTTCCCATCGGTTGAACTTATATATCTAAAGAATTTGGTTCACATAATTATCATACCCAGTTTACACTGTTTTTTTTTTTTTTCTAACTTTTTTTTAACAATTCCAAATACTACTCTGGAAATCAATTCAGTCTATGAATATAGGAGTTCAGTCAGAGAAGCAAATTGTGTTCCATGAAATAGCTGAAGAGAAAGATACAACTGAGTATAGTTTGATAGGGTGATCCCTGAGCATGCTGACACGTGACTAGGAGAACGCTTGTCTTGAAATGGTTCCTATTTTGAAAGATGATGACTTCGGGGTAGATTTTTAAACACTTATAGAATGAACCATAACTGCTAAATGATAAATTTTTTCATCCCTTTCACTTTTGCCTTTATGTAGTAGTTGAGAGCTTACCTATGCCTAGCTTTATGGTTTTAATGAATTCTAGTGTATATTAATCACAGCTGGGTATTTTATTTGGTTCACAGTTTTCCACAATTTTCATTCCATAATATCTATTTGTTTTTAAACTATCTATAACATCTAGCAGGATAAAATATATAATAGTTTTAAATACAAAAAACAGAATATCACAGTATAATATATAGATTAATATATTTGCATAATGTAGTCTCTAAGTGATGTGCAGTGATATTTAACTGATATGTAGTACCTTTTTATGAGATACTTTAGACTATGTTGATAAAATTTATAATGACTTTGTAATATTTTATAGATGGGGAAAGTAAAAGTACACTGTGTGATTTGTGCACTCCAAGATTAAAAACACGTAAAGGTTTGAGCCTGTCATGTCTGCTGCTTCTACATAGAGTCATTCTGTTAATAAGATAAAAACTATAGATTTTTTTCTTTTTATGATGATTCCTTATCTTTTTTATTTTTATTTTTAAATTTATTTACAATCCAGACATTTTTCTCCCTCCCAGTCCCCCCCCCACACACACACTCACAATTACTCATCCCATTCCTGCTTTCCTGTCTCAGAGAGGATGCTCCCTCCTGCCAGGCCTCCCCCCTCCCCGGGACCACTGAGGCCAGACCCGGCAGTCCTCTGCTGTGTATGTGTCAAGGGCCTCGGACCAGGCGGTGTATGCAGCTTAGTGTCTGGTATCTCCCAAAGGTCTGAGTTAGTTGAGACTTTCTATGGCGTCACCCTTTTTTTTTCGGCTTCTTTATCCTTCCCCTAATTCAACCATAGGGGTCCCCTACTTCAGTCCAATGGTTGAGTGTAAATATCTACGTCTGTCTCAGTCAGCTGCTTGTTGGGCCTCTCACATGACAGCCATTCTAGACTCCTGTCTGTAAGCACATCATAGCATCAGCAATAGTGTCAAGCCTTGGTGTCTCCCCATGAAGTGGATTCCCTAGTTGGATGGTCACTGGACTGCCTTTTCCATAGTCTCATCTCCATTTTTGTCCCTGTAATTCTTTTAGATCATCTTGTTTAGGAGAACACTTGCTTCGTTTTCTTCAGGTAATGTCTCATTCCTGGTCAGTAAAATTCTCAAACTCTTCATGTTAGCCCTGTCTTTTCAGAGAGAAATCATCTCTAAAATTACATACATTCTCAGATGTCTGAAATCCAAAATTGTGAGTCTTAGAATGATGGCATTTCTTTCCACCACCACCATCAACAGCATCTCATGTTTTACTGCATTTACTGCACAGCATTCCTGGGATTATAGGATGTGGTATCATACCCAGTCTATGTGACACTAGCTTTAAACTCAGAGCCTTGTGTAGATGAAAAAGATTCTCCTCTAACTAAATAGCATCCTCAGTAGAGTTTTCTGTTATTAAAAAAAAAAAAGTTAGAGACCAGCTAAATGTTTGATTCAGTGAGTAAAGGCACTTACCACCAGGCCTGAGGCCCTGGGTTTAGTCTTGGAAGCTGTATGATGGAAAGAGATAACTAACTCCTGCAAGCTGTTCTCTGACCTCCCTACCTGTTTGTTTTCTGTGAAGTATGTGTGTGTGTGTCTTTAAGATAAGATGCAGGTACAGAAATGGAGCTTGTAAAGCTAGATCTTTTCTATATTATCTTCATATATCTGCCAACTCTGACTCTAAGAATGTCTTAGGTACTTTTTAGAAAATGGACATAAACAAAATAACCATTGAATCATTGTCTCCAGAAATGGTTTTTATTTTATTTTATTTTTGCTCATTCAGTGCAACAAAGTCCTATAAAGCTCTGTAGAATCTCTTACGCCAGTTTTCTTGCACTTCTCACTTTTTTTTTCATTTTTAATAGTCTTTTTTAGTTAGAAAATAATCATGAGACTAAACTGGCAGAAAGCAGATTGCAAAAAAATTGCTTACACATAGAAGGGAATTCACATATAGGCTTATGTGATATGTGTGAGCGATCTTTAGATTAGGGCTTTTTCAGACTTTGCTCCTCATTTCTTCATTCTGTCATTTTAAATCACTTCCAAACCACAATGTCCAGATAACATTTAATAATGTAACATAGGCTACTGATAATTAGTATGTAATTTACTGTTAAACTGTGAAGGAGTGATTATTCTTCTGCAGGTAGAGTTAAGCCACACAATTTTTATAGGCATCATAGCCTTGTTTAATTTGTGAATAATTTTATTATATGGGAATATTGTCATTGTTTATATGGAGCTACTTCATAAATCCTTAGTAATGTGGTATAAACTCTAACTACTTATTTTAGTATAAAATTGAGTGATATTCTACCACTAAACAAGATATTTCATCACAAATGTAAACACATTATCTAGCACATGGTTTCAGAATGGAACATAAAAGTTTTAACAGAGTATTTTAAATAAAAAAAAAAAAGAAATCTGTTCACCATTTACTATTACCTATAGTGTCAAGTTGACATCAGTAAATTTTATTCAGTTTTAGAAAATTTTTTCAGTGAACAGCAGTTTAATTGTTCTGTAAACTTCAGATAGCAAGAGCAAGTGAAAAGATTCCATGTTCCTTTCATTTGCTGGGCACATGGAGGACATTCAATAAGTGTTACCATTTCTTCTGTGAACATTTGTCATTTGTGGTTCTATTTCTGAAGAGTTGCTACACTAGCAATAGGAGATGAACCTTCTGTGCTCTGAGAGCATGGGAAGATCCTGAGCCACACACTGACGCCATCAAGTCCTCCTTTAATCTATACTAATGGAAATTCCCTTAAGATGGGTGTGCTGTTTGATCGTTATACAGAAATCTCTTCCAGTAATTCTGGGTCATATTGTATTGTTATTATGGAATTATTATTATTCTATAATTGCTGTGCTTATTTGATTACTTTTAGTTAAATGATGCTTTTCCTGATAACCATACCTAAACTTATTCACATGTATAAGTCCTATAATTTTTCCTTGTTTGTCATTACTGTTTATTACTTTCTAATGTAATATTTATTTTCATTTTGTTTTCTGCTCCCTTCCCTACTGGAGTCTGTATAACTTGCATTCAGAACAGTTACCATCTCATTGTAGGGCTTGTAACAACATTCTTGCAACTGTACATTTCTCTCAGAGCAGGACTTAGGTTCAATAAAGAAGCAGCTATTTACCCTCAAAAAAAATTGTCAGGACACAATGGGAACTTATCTTGCCTGGAAAATTACTATTGTTAGCACACCAGGTTCTTAACAAGGCCTATGATTTTAGATGATTATGGATGGCTTTTCTACCTACCACCTCAATAGCCTGTGTAGCATCGACCTGCACTGTGAACGCAAGCCAAAAAGGAAGCTTCCAGCTCAGTTCCAGCTTGATACCTCTGTATTCTGTATCCAAAGTGTTTGTTGTCTTCAGCAACAGGGTCTTATTGTCTACAGACTACAGTTTTTAATGCTTTCATACCTTATCCCTTTTGTTTATTATTTTATCAATACAAATTAAGATTCAAGTCATTATCATTAAGAATTGTTTGTATCTTATTAGTATTTTTTAACATTTTGAGCTCTGAACAATTTTTAAAAATAGATGTAGAGAAATTGGAAGATAATGTTTCTGAAATAATGAAAAACATATTGAGAAATACATATGAGAAAAGTTCACAAAAATGAGTAGTAGATTGGGTTTAGTGTTTGTTCATTTACTTTTAAGGCTAATGCTGATTTTATTCTCTATAAAAAAACATTTTCAAAACTCACAGCAATCTAATTTCTAAAGCAGAAAATTTACAGATTAATTATTGAAATTTTAAGTATTAAGTATGTAATGGGTGTGTTAAGAAAAACAGAATTGTTTCTCTTAGATATCTTAAGGTAAATATGCACATATCTTAATGTAAACTGCACAGTGTAGTTTTAATATGGACTTATATAGTAAAAGACACTGAAATATTTTAGCACTTCAATAGTCTCTGGAATCCAAACATATATGGTTACTTGACATATAATTGTTCCAAGTTTGCTTTGGTTTTTATTTTCCCCAAATTCCAAGACAAACCTAGTTCCAGGGTCATAAGTAGGCTTCAAGGTTAGTACTTTTGCATTAATTGTTGGATCTTCCTGGTTTCACTTCCCTTTTTATAACTATTTAGTTTTCTTTTAAAAATACCTTCAAATTAGTGGTTATTTAACTAAAATTTTTAAATCATGTTTCTTTGTTTTATTCCCTTGCTAGAATCTCTTTCATTTAAATTACCTACTTAATGGGGTTTTCTCTTCAAGGATAAGTGAGGATGTCTTACCTTTTTCTGTTTACATCCCTAGACTTAAACTAGACCATAGGGCTGGTGTGTTTAATTTCCTTTTGCTTATGCTCTTCCTGACCTTCTTGGGGCTTTGCTCCCCTCATTGAGCATCTTTTTTTGTAGACAGATATCGATGGTATTGCAAACAGATTTTGATAAGGCTACTGATAGGACAATGCTGACACCAAGACTGCTGTACAATTACTACCAATGACCCAACATAGCATTGAGTTTGTATAGAGTTTTTACACATGGGTTAGTATTTTAAAACCTTTAAGTAGTAGAAGTTCTACTGTTTTGAAAATATTAAGCTAAAAGAATAAACTGAAAAATACATTGTAAGAACAAGGAAGTATATTTATTTAGTTTCCTTATAAAAGGAACATTTTAGATAGATATTATGATCCCTTCGAATATCAGAATATATTATATTTAATAAAGATGCTCTTCTAATGTTTTCATTTTAGCTCATTGGTTTCTAAAAAGAGGTCACAATTTTAAGTATATTTAAAGTTTTTAAATTTAGTTCTATTTTGTGTGGATGAGTGTTTTGATGCATGTATGTCTATGCATCATGTGCATGCATGCCTGGTGCCTATGAAGGTCAGAGGGCATTGGATTCCCCAGAACTGTAGTTACAGATGATTGTGACCTGCCATGCAGATGCTGAGAACCAAACTCAGGTCTCTTGCAAGAGCAGCCTGTGCTGTTAACTGCTTAGCCATTTCTCTAGCTCCCAAGTCTTAAGCATTTTAAAGCCTAATATATATTGTATGTCACCTCCTGATTGATAGAAGACATCCCTTATAGAAATCCAAAAGAGTTCTAGCAATGTGCTAAAGTGTACTGTGGGCATTTCCGTCTGTACAGTGGTCAGCTTCCATAGTCTACTGCTTTATGTCTTACTACTGTCCATGTCACATGATTTCTTCTGTGACTAGTGACTTAAAACATCACTTGAGACATAAAAGTAAAAGGATTAAGTACGATATATTCATTTATTTGTATTTTTATTGTATATTATTGCAAATATATTTTGATTCATAGTCCTAGTTCAAACCAATGATGCTGATGTTAATTGATAATCATATATAAAAGAATAGCAATTTTGAGTATTTTTACCTAAAGTTAATTTTAAAAATAAGTATAACAGTTTTCAAAGACATATTATTTAGACATAGACAGTTTAGAATCTTATAACTTAACATAACATTTTATAGTGTCAGCATTAGAAAAGTCTCACAATTCTGTTGAGAGAGGAAACTGGAAACTAATAAAGAAGGAGAAAAGGTGGCTGTACACACCTAAAATGTCATTAAACAGCAATATCTTGTAAACGTTTACCTGTCATTGTGATAAGCTGAAAGCAATATTTCTAGATAATTCTTAGATATACAAAATTTAGAAATAACTTTAAAATGTATTTTGTACTTCATTACATTTATATATTAAATTCTTACCCACTCTACAGTATATATGTCTGTCTCTGCCTCTCTCTCCTCCTATCAGATTTTAAAATTATTTTTATTTCAATGTTGTGTAAGGAGCCATTTACCTGATAATGCTTTGTTAGTAATTGTTGTTTGTGCTATTACATATTTTTATGCATAAAAATTCTCTACTTCTTTTTTCTTATTATTCCATATTAATAGCACATCTGTATACTTTATGAAAAGGTCCTCATTAGTATTAAATAATGAGATTCACTTTATCTACTAAAACAAGATTAGATTTAAGTTTAAGTGGTTCTGCTCCATGGGTAGCTGACCCTCTGAGAGAACATCCTCTCTTCAACAGCATCGAGTGATGCTGAATAACTGTGTACTCTATGCAAGAAGTACACATGGGTTCACCCTCTATCCCTCATCAACCTGCTTTTGCCTTCTTTCCTAGGAAGTGTGTAGAGAGCTCTGGTGCCTCAGCAAAAGCAATCGCTGTGTTACCAACAGTATTCCGGCTGCTGAGGGGACACTGTGTCAGACTGGGAATATTGAAAAAGGGGTAAGTACAAGTGACTTGTTAACTTTTTGGCACTTGATTAAACTGATCAATTTCTGGTGCAGATGTCTATACACTGGAAATCTGTGTCATTTAAGATGTACTTTGAAATAATATATTTCTAATCAAGTGGTAGTTGTCCTATCTCTATATAAATGTGCCTTATTTATGAAATAGAAGGAATTAACTTTACTATAAGTTTCATATAAAAGAATAATATATGTTTCATATAAAAGAATAATAATAAGATAAAATGAATCACTTTATTGGACATGAAAATTATGGCTAGATAATCTTACTTTATATTAGTCTGATTTTAAAATTGTCTTCTCTAAGGACTGTTAATGCAGGGTTGGGGATATAACTGAAATGCTGAGCAGTTTCCTAAAATGTATGAAGGTCTGGGCTCAATCTTCAGCACCACAGAAAAAAAGAACTGTTCAAACAAATAGAAAAAATAGTTATGTCCTGCTACAAAAATTCTCTGGAATTGTTATATACATAAATTCTAGAATTTATTCTATGTAGTGAATTTATAACTAATACTTGTCATCTCTTCTCTGTTCTGCTTTCTTCCATGTGAGCTTGGCTACTTTCAACAAAGATCACACTGAATTTTAGCTTGCAGTGGGATATTTAAATAAAAAGAATGAAAGTTTTTGGGCAGCTGTCACAGTTTATTAATTCTTGCTGACGGCTTCATTCAGGACCCATGACCTAGTGCCATGTTGATGGCTTTTCCATGCTGGGTTTGGAAATGTTGGTAAATTATGCTAAATATAAGAATTGGTAAGGCTGTTTTTAAAGGATTAGGGTTTTTTTTTTTTTCAAAATTTGTAAGTAGCCAATGAAAATACAGAGACCTTCGTACACTACAAAAATTCTTTCTTTTGCTTTTTTTTTTTTTTCACTGAAGTAATAGAAAATATTAGGAACCACATTCTTGAAACAACAGTCTAGGTTTATTTTGGACTGCCAGTCCTTGTCAAGGACAAGTAGCAATTTACATCCATCTGCAAAGAAATGTACAAGTGCAGGAGGAAGCCGCAGTGGGGATCTGCTGCTTTATTAGCCATCACTGATTGACTGTTCTTTTCACGGTCTGGCCTGAATTACAGTTTCTCTTCTAAAATAGCACTATCAATAGACTTGATGGGTTTTTCTTTTACTTCATTTTTTTAAGCACAAAAATATTTGTCTTTAAATATTTGTGACCTAAAGATGTAACCCAGAGATAGAATACTTGCCTAGCATTCATAAGGCCTTGGGTTTGACTCCTACCACTACAGAAAGAGACAGTGAGTAAACATCTCCTTCTGACAGACATTCTAGAAGTCATATAATCTTCACATATTAGTAATTATACTATGAGTAGTGGCTATTTGAATAGGCATGGCTTAAGGTCACTAATCATTTATGTGGCAAACCCATTTTAGTATTGCTGTCTGTGTATACTGTGCTTGATAGCAGGCCTTTAACTCTCACATAGGACTATACGCATATATGTGATGAAGACTGGAGATCTCTTGGAAATTACAAATTTGGAGGATGCTCAGAAAACATTTGCAAGGTTAAGGTGACAATACTGAATTTAAGTTATTTAAGTACATAGAATCAGAATTATTCTTAAACATGAATAAAAATAAGCATAGATAAAACAGTGTGAATAAAATAGGGCAGAAATACATTTTCTTCTTAATGGCTTACATTGTGTTTTTTTTTTTCTTTTTTCTTTTTTTTTTGTTTTGTTTTTTTTTTTGTTTTTGTTTTTGTTTTTCAAGACAGGGTTTCTCTGTGTAGTCCTGGCTGTCCTGGAACTCACTCTGTAGGCCAGGCTGGCCTCGAACTCAGAAATCCGCCTGCCTCTGCCTCCCAAGTGCTGGGATTAAAGGCGTGCGCCACCACTGCCCGGCGTGTTTTGTTTTTCAAGACACTGTTTTTCTGTGTACCCTTGGCTATTTTGGAACTAGCTCTGTATACCAGGCTGTCCTTGAACTCACAGAGATCTGCCTGCCTCTGCTTCCCAAGTGCTGGGATTAAGCGTATGTGTACCTGTTGGCTAAGACTTACATTCTTAATTTAGTAACTTTTAGATCCCTTTTTTTCAATTGAACCCTGCATAATTTTAATATATGCATTTGAAATGAGAACTGTTCTGGCTTCAAGAGCTCCTTGCTGGGCCTTAGTTTGTTTTTCTAGAACTTACTAGCTCCCAGACCAGACATACCTCCATAGAACAGCCTGGATTTCATGAGAAACTACTTAGGAACCTTAGAAGTACAGTAATGGTTGTGAATCAAGATGCCAATTTTATTCACAACGCAACAGTGTACTATCACAACACAATGCAACAGTGTACTATCACAACACAATGCAACAGTGTACTATCACAACACAATGCAACAGTGTACTATCACAACACAACGCAACAGTGTACTATCACAACACAACGCAACAGTGTACTATCACAACACAACGCAACAGTGTACTATCACAACACAACACAACAGTGTACTATCATAAGGTCAGTGTGGTGGGTGTGATCCTCTAAAGCTAACATATAAAGCACATCTTAGTCATTTTTCGAAGCCTGGATGATGACAGATTTAGGAATGGTACTAACAAACCTTAAAATGAATGAACCTGTGGGTGGGAAAAACCTAATGCAGATTCCTACCTAGAAGGACAATAATACAAGAAACCAATTTAGTTCAAAGTGTCAACAAGAATGAATTTATGAAGTGTGATGGCACATGGCAGTAATTGCCATTATTTGTGAGGCATGGGAACTGTGAGTTCTAAGCTAGCCTGGACAATTTAGTGAGACTCTGTTAAGTATAAAATTTAAAAGTGAGGGATTGATGAGGATAGCTTAGTGAAATAATATTTTACTTAGCATATATGAAGTTCTAGCACAATAGGACACCATGTATGCATGTGCACACACAGACATACAAAGTTTGATTTTTTTAAAAAAACTACTTTAGAGAACTAAATTAATCTGCATTTTAAAGCAAAAATAAAAGCAAAGATGAGTGGGCTAAGTACTTTTTACTCATTGACTATATTTACTACTTATTTGTATAAATTTTTGTTATTAAAAGTGATATGTGCTGACTGTTACTAAATATAGATTTTAGACTTAGAGCTTTTATTTGAAATTTAAATGTTTATTTGGAAATTAAATGAAAACTCAGGACTCAGAATTTTGACTGAAAAAATGAAAAACTGTGCCTAGTCCTGGTGACAAAATTAAAGTGGAAATTTCAATTGACCTGACCAACCTTGTGGTTAGTTTAATCTAGCCATGTAAATATAGGTGACATTCCCAATAATACTGATGGCAGTGGTACTATTTTAGAAGTACTTATACTATGCCAGATACATGTTTCCATTTTTCTATTGACAAACCTCAATGAAACAGATACTGTTTTAACAGTATTTTACAGATGAAAGACTGAAGAACCCAACACTACACAATTTCATATCATAGCTGAGACTCCAGTACTGGCCTTTGTAATCCATACCTGAAATCCTTCCATTTTAATTTATATTCTGATAACTATTTGTGTATTGAAAAAAAACAGTATTTCGTTGCTATACAAATTAAGTAGAATTATGTATTGAATGAGGTAGGCATAATTTACTCTAGTAAATGAATTTCTTGTTTATCAACATGTAGCAGTCAATTGTTTGGTAAGAAATCACAGCAAGAAGTCAATGCAGGCAGAATACTGAGCTAACATGTGCTTATATGAAAGTTGATAAAAGAATGGGAACCATAACAGAAGAGCAAACAAACTTTTACACACTTTACGTGATAATGGAATGAGAGAATTACATGGGAGTGAGCTTTTTAAACTGGCTTTCTCAATATCATTGCTTGGCATTGTTTTGTGCCAGGCTCAAACCTTGTAACTAGCAGCAGTAGATGCCATAGGCATACGGATGGCTTTAGAGATGCAAATGGAGTTTAACCTTGAGTTTAACCTTGAGTTTCAAAACTACTCTCATCAGAAAGAGTAAGAAGTAACCTATACCCAATATAGCCATCCAAGCCAGTGGATAAAAATCAAAGCTGCTCATAGTTGTCTGAATAAACTTTTTAAGGGAGGAGTTAGAAATATCACTTCAGTGATTTGAGTGATAGCATAGACATAGCCAGGGGATTGGATCCATGATGAGCTCGTCAAACTCTGGCTGCAAAAGTTGTGGGATCCTTGCCCGGAGGCGCGGTTCCACAAATGTTCCACAACTGTTCCATGCACATTTAGCAGATGGAATAAGAAATATGGCCAAAAAATTAAAAACTGATCTTTGCATGAGTCCTGGGGGGTCTGACATTGCTATTACAGCCATTGGATGTTTGCCTGAATAAGCCATTCACAAACTGAATAAGAACCATATGGTCTGAATGGATGTGCTCAGGGACAGTAGCATTAACTAAAAGAGGAAATTTGATGAGCCCAGACGGTGTGCTGGTACTGCATGTCTATGGGTCAGTCTCCTACAAATCAATCTATATAACTTTCAGCCAAAGAACTTTACTTGGATATACCATTAACAATAGCCCCTTGGGTAGGAATTAGGAATCCTGTATTTGATGAAATAGTAAATAAGGATTTAGATTGTACGAACTTCAGTAGTAGTGTTGGCATTGTTACTAAACAGGATATTGAGGATAATCAAAACCCAATCCTTATAATCCCTGTTCATAACCACAAAGAAAGTTTCAAATATTTGTTTTATTGCCAGAAGATTCATTTAATGATTCTATAAGATTCAATTAGAGATATAGGTCAGCATTTGGGTTTATATATAAGTGACATTGATCCCTAATTTCTTTGCATAGAAAAATAGGGGTGGGTTAGATATATTACATGCCTTTTAAAGCACTGGATATATATTATAGCAGGGCATTTGCAACCTTCTTCTTAATTCACCTAGGGTAGAATGTAATATGTTTTTACTGGACACCAAATAAACATATGGAGTGAGGACAGAATAGTTCTTCCAAATGCCCTGCAAGTGTGAGTGGTATGCATGACAAGTTCTGATTGGGAATTTGGGCTGAAATGTAGCCTAAACAGCCACAGAACTGCTTAGTGGACACACTGCATTTAATAGTGCTGTGCTCCAGCCCTCTGCTTTTGTGATTTGAAACTGCTCTGTAGTAAATCAACAATATCAGTTCTTTTAAAATTTGAAGATTTTTTTTTAGAGTTCTCTTATTTCACATGCTAATTTGATCTAGTTCTGTTTACAGGATATTATATAATTATACCCTAAAATAGTTCTAGGCAAAAAGAAAACCATTCCCAAGCATTGTGGCTCACACCTATATTTTCAGCATTCGGGAGCCAGAGGCAGGAAGATTATCATGAATTCTGGACCAGGATGAGCTACAAAGTTAATTCTAGTCCTGCCTGACTACAGAGTAAGATTGTCTCAATAAGCCCAAAACTACAAAAACTCATTTACAAATGAGAAATATACAGTTAATATAGTAATTCAATAATAAGTGATGTTGCTTACTGATTAAGACTGGTTTTAAAGAAAATGTTTAAAAGAATCACTGCTTTCTATATAATGTTTTAAGAATATTCATTTAATTTAGAAGAAATGTGAAAATTAAGAAGAAACAATATGAGATTTGTTTTGGAACCATGAAGTTTCATTTATCTCAGTTTTATGAATTTTGTTAACTACACTTAAATTAGCAGAAGGAAGAAGAAATAAATAACTTACCTAGATAATTGGGACTATAGTAACAAGACTATTGTTAGTTAGAACCATCCAAGATTACTAGTTTGGATATAACTTTTGAGAGTTAAAATTAGAAGCTGGATTATATCTATATATCTAGCTTTCATACTTGAAAATGAAATGAATTCACCCTTCTGAAAATAAAGCATTTGCTTGACAACTTTGTGATAAAGAATAGAAACACAATAGAACACTCAAAGCCTCACTTTTATATGCTTATTGGGTCTATAGACTTGGTATAATCTAATTATTCTATGCATGATTTACATATACTGAAATCTTGAAATATAGTCATTAATGCAACTATTACTGTATCCATTTGAAGTCTCAGATGGATGTCTTTAAAGTCCCAGTTATTCAGTTAGATAACTTTTTTGTTAAATAATATACTTCATTAAGATATTTACTAACAATAGAGAGAAGTAGCAATAACTGCAAAAAAGGTAAGTACAAAGTAGGAAGAAATAAAACAAAATGCAGAGGAATATACCTGATGAAGATCAAAATCAAACAAGTTACTTAGTAGATTTTAATTTTTTAAATACATGTCTTGCATTGAACTAATTTGTAAAGTTTTCTTATTCTAATCTATATTGGAGTCAAGAACTAAAACTAAAAGTTGCCATTTTACAGTTAAGGAAACAAAAGGAATCAGGTGAATTTCTCTGGAGCCTAAAACATTGCTAGAATGAGAACTGAGAATAGTAATATCCTCCTCATGTTGAAGTTAGTAGCTTGTAAGCTAGTTATGTGAGTTAACTAGTTATCAAATTGGAGACTAGTCTTGTTAGATATGAAGTATCTGATATTTATACTATTACTGTAATCATTTTATCCATTCTTTCTTGTTATTTGATGTTCTATTATCATTGTTTTTATTACTCCATTGTATAATTATTTTAAAAATTTATAAATTAAATGTCTTCTAGAAAACTATTTATGGCATACTATAATTGTGTAGGTGTTAATTAATAATCAGAAGGCTAAGTGTGGAGGATCAGAAGGTCAAATAAGCCTTGGCTGTACCCCAAATTCAAGGCTATTCTGTTCTACATGAAATCCTGTCTCTACAATACCCAAGCCTCCAAAGTCTCCCAAAATTGATAAAAATTGAGTAACATTTTGTAAGTTACCTAATATATCTACCTTTTACTTTAAGAGGTTTATTTATATAAATTTGGGGGTGATAACCAAGACAGGGTAATAAAATATATGTCATGTAAGAAGAAAGATAAAAATGTTTATGGGGAGGAAGAGGATGTGGGAAAGCTGGGTCAAACAAGAACATAATATAATAACAACATATATATGTAGATATGACTGTTACCTTGCATATGTGAGAACATTACAGTGAAAACTCAATTTTTGTAAGCTAATTAAAAATATTTTAAAATGTGTGTGTGTGTGTGTGTGTGTGTGTGTGTGTGTGTGTGTGTGTGTGTTCTGGGGGTTGAATGCTTAGATCTTTGGATGCCAAGCATCTGTTCTACTACTGAGTTCCATTCTAGCCCAAAATAAGATTCAAAAGGAAAACAAGACAATTTGTGTGAGTCTCTCACTGCCCTATATTTTGTGAGTGTACATAGCAATAATTGTTAAATACTTTGTAAATTATATCTTTCAGTATTTCTATGGCCCTCAGTATTCTTTTATCCCAAGAAAGGTTTAAAAAGTAAAACATTTTTCTACAAATCATATATATTCTCAAGGAAGTCTGAAATGACAAGGAAACAAATATGACTTTGTCTTCCTTAATCTTTTCTAGATCTTTTCTGACATATAGTGACTAAAATGTGACACAAAATTCCATAATTCAACTATAATAATTCATTGCATGAATTATTATATTTTTTGTATATATACCAGATACCAAGTAGTATTGGAGGGAGTCTTCATTTCAACAGGGTACCTGTGTTCTTGGAAAGGTTTTTCACCTCTTCTAATATGTTGCTACATGTTGCTATGATGTCTTTAAAATGTGGCTAGTCTGAGGAACAGAATCTCACAAATTAACAAAATCCATGTGATATTCTCAAGGCTTTTGCATTCTAAGTAGGGGAGTGATCCAAGATGGAATTTGTAAGATAATTGAATGGTTTCAAATGGTAAGAGAGTTGAGATGGAGGACACAAGTACTGTTCCATAATGTAAAGGAAGACACTGGGGCAAGAAAGGGTGGTGAGGTGCCTCATCTGAATAACTGTAGTTCTGAAAAAGCTGTCTGTCAAAATGATACTTGATCACAGACTAAATAATCAGAAGATTTCTATGTAGAGAACTGGAAACTGAGTGTAATGGCACACAGCCCTTAGGAGACTAAATCATTAGCTTCCATGGTCAGACTGGGCTCTCTGGCAAGAGCCTGTCTTGATTGACTAATTAATTGATAGAAAGGACTAGGGCTATGGCTCAGTGTACAGAACCTGCCATGTATGCAGTCCTGTTTGATCTGTGGGTCAATTAGAAGAGTGCTACCTGAGGGATGAGAAAATGTGCTGAGGGAGCAAGTGTAGAACAAGGAAGGAAGGAAGGAAGGAAGGAAGGAAGGAAGGAAGGAAGGAAGGAAGGAAGGAAGGAAGGAAAGGGAAGCGAAGGAAGGGAAAGGGGAGGGGGGGAGAGCAAAGGAAAAGAACGGGAAAAAAAGCCTGTGTGGCTGCCGCTTTCAATACAAATGAGAGGAGGCTACAGCAAGATGTAAGTACTCCATCAGCAAATCTAGGAAGAAGGGAGATGGGAAAGCACTGAAGTCTTGTAAGCAAAATAATGACAGCATGTAATGCTGTGCCTTTACACGTCACACCTTAATGCTTTCTGGGAAATAAATTCCAATAAAGATGGAGGTAGAATCACCATTTGCTACTGTTTGTTGTCGAGGGTCACAGCAGTGAGGTGAAAGTGAAGGACTACTCAGTGTATCTCAGTGGCAAAAACCAACAAACCTGGTGATAGAATTAGGATGATGAAATGATTAACTTCTAAGTGTCCCATATTTTATATAATGTTGAACTTAATAGTATGATTCTGTTGACACTATTTAACTATATAATAACTGTTGTCTATTGTTATCCATATAAACATAACACTTTTATAGCATATTTAATTTGTTAATGTTTAATAATTTATAAACTACACCAACAAAAACCTATAAATGCTTGGATTAAAAGAAAACTTATTTTTGCTATATACTGCAAATAAAATTTATCATGGTAGACTTATGAGCTGATTATGTGATGATGTCTGCTCTCTGATAATTATTCCAGGCTCTCTCCTTAAATGCAGTATTTGTGGTTTATTGTACAGAGGAAAGCTGAGCAGAATTCCAGCATGCATGTTCATACAGGGGCCTTACACATGGCTAGTTAATATATATAAGGTGTTTGTGCCCAGTCCCTAGTGTCTTGGCATTACTTTTATTATGTCTGTCCTGTTCCTAGATGAAATGCCACAAAGCATTCTTTTACTATTATAGCCTCCACTAGTTTTTCTTTTTTAAAGAATGAACAATTACCATCATAAAATCTCCTTAGTGGGGAACTTTCCATAATGTGTTATCATTCCACAAATCTAAAAATAGTGGAATATAAAGATTTCTTCAAAGAATTACTACAATATCTAAAAATGATTTTGAGGCCTATAGCTAACTCTATAATGAGAAAGACTAAAAGTCTGGAAGAAGAGAAATAAAGAAAAACCACCGAAGTCTGAGCTTCTGAACTGGTACATGTTGGAGACTATAAATCCACCCAGCTAAAGACTGCAACCCACTGCCATTGTCTAGACACACTTAAAAGCCTGTTCTGTACTTTGGAGAATGCTAACACTTAAAACTGGTCATTGCCTAACTTTTATGACGTATATGGACATCTCTCTTCATAGCTCTATTTGCCTCAGAACTAATTCTGTGTTTTTTTTTTGTTTGTTTTTGTTTTTTGTTTTTTGTTTTTTTGTGCAATTTTACAGTGGTGTTATCAGGGAGATTGTGTTCCTTTTGGCACTTGGCCCCAGAGCATAGATGGGGGCTGGGGTTCCTGGTCACTGTGGGGCGAGTGCAGCAGGACCTGCGGAGGAGGCGTCTCCTCATCCCTAAGACACTGTGACAGTCCAGCGTAAGTAGCTAAAGTAAGCCAGAGCCAACAAAAAGACACAGTTGGAAGTGATTCAAAGCTGCGGGTTCTCGTGTTATCTGTAAAAACATTTCCCTAGCAAGCCAAATGCTTGTCTTCAGAACAAGCAATGGGTCCAGGAAAGTGTAGGATCTTTGTTAAACAGACTTCTTTTTCTTTTTTTTCCCTTATTGTGTAAGTAAAAATTAAATTTTAAAAAAAGAATTAAAAAAGAAAGAAAAGAAAAAGAAAAACCCAAACCTTTAAAATAGAAAGGCATTGTCTGTCTAGATAAGCTAATAATAATCAGATCTCCTCCTCTGAAAACTACTGAATTATGGATGAATCCTGGCCTGGTTTTTTGCTACATTACCATTATTCCCAGGAAAAAGAAGGGTTTTCACATGACTCATAAAATTATTACTGCTGCATTACTATTAAAAGGACCAATGAGAGGGCCTCAGGGGTTGAAATGCCTTGATTCCCATCACGAATCACAGTTAAGACAAACCTGCCGATGTGTTAAAGTGGTTTCCATTCACAAGCTCCTGTTGATCCACTCCCAGAGCCACTTTCTCCAGGGCTGTTCCGTGCAGGTCAGGAACGCCTTTCCCACTGCTCTTCTCTCCAGCCAGCGTTCCTGTGGTGCAAGGCCAGCCCATCTGTATTCTTAGGCAGCTCTATTTCTTCTCCATCTTACCAACGGACAGATGGACAGTTTCTTTAGTTTGCTTTTTCCTATTTTGCCTAAGACTCCTTGGCTGCAACTACATACCTACCCATTGTGTCTAGAACTGAGGCTGAGGACCATTTCACTGACTAGTCTTCACTGAAGAATAATGTTATAACATCTCTATCCACTGCCATCTGGATAAAGGATAGTCTTGTTTAATTTTTTTTATTTGTTCTCATTTTAACCTAGGACTATTGGTTTTCTTCAAATGCCTCATTTCTATTTTTTTTAATCTAGAAATTGTTTTCTTTATAATAGCTCTGAATTCCATCTTCCCACTTTCAAGCAGTTACTGCCCTTCTACTAGAGATTCCTCTTATAATTCATAAACTAGCTATGACTGCCACCATAACCACGCTCTTGTGTTGACCTCATAGTCCATTTCTCTCATTAGTTCAAATTGATCAATTCGCTGGTCTTCAAAATATACTTCGAATCTACTGATACTTGATCCCTTCTTAAACAAGTACAAGTCTAAATTCAGCATATACTGCTATAAACTAGTATCCCAAAATGTGACTCCTTATGATAAATTTATAGACTCAGGTATATAAGAGAATGACCTGGACCTCTTTCAAAAAGGAAGATGTTTTTTATTCAGCAATAGCACATCCAAATGATGCTATATATTCTTCCCTAATTCTAAATACTTGAAAGGTTAATTTACAAAAGCAAATATTTGGTATTGTATATTTCATTATATTGGAAGTAATATAATATTATATAATGCAAAGCCATCTTATTTTTAATTTTATGTTAAAATAAAACGAAAATGCATTTTTTTTTATTGTTTAGTATTAACTGGATCTATTCCCAGGAAGTCATTAAGTGTTATCTCTTTGCTTCCCACATGAAAGAAAGGATTATAGTTTTTATTTGGCTTTATTATTTTATTTTATAGTTTTTATTTAAATGGATTTTTATTTTAAATAAGTTTTTAAAAGTCATTGTATTGAACTGAGTACTGTACTGTGATAATTAAATATACTAATTTAATTATATTTTCTAGGAATATGAATCATAACTCAAGTCTTATGAAATATATATATATATATATATATATATGCTGCCTTAATTTCATGTTAAATAACCATACTCATTGTTAACAATTATCATCATTATTATTTTAATAATTGATAAAGTACTACATTTTATATCTTCTTAAAGTAAACTTTGATGTTTTCATCAAGCAATATATGTAGTCTTTGTGTGGATAGAGGTATTACAATCACATGTTAAACAAATGTTGTCTTCCAGACCTTCAGGTGGTGGAAAATATTGCCTTGGGGAAAGGAAACGCTACCGCTCTTGCAACACAGATGTAAGTAAACCAAAAATTTGCTATGAATAATTAGCTTACTCTTCTTCCAGGCAGGAAAACTTTTAACTTTAGGCTGTTTAATCAGAAATCCATGTGTGTAAGGGTCACATGAGTTTCCGGAAAAGCTAGCCTCAGCATTGTTAATTCCATCTACAAGACCTCAAGGAAGCTCCAGATGGAAGCTCACCAGTGGGAAGATCCACACATGCCCTCAATATCCCAGCCTCACCAGTCTGTGTTTCTTGGGTCCATAATGATCAATCTTACCTTTATCTTCTCTTATCTTTCTCACAGTGAGAAACTCCTACATCATATATCATCTCTTGGCATTTAATCCCTTAAGACTCAACATTATAGTCTATAGTCTCTTCTGTCCTGAATCCTGTCCCTGCCTCTGACAACCATGAAAATCTTTCTGTGCCCTTGGCATTTCACAATTCATTGTCAGCAAAGTCTCTCACTGTCTGACTTTTCTGAATTTTTATCTTTACTGTGTCAATATCATCTCTGTTGCTGTGATGAAATACCCACACAAAGGAACCTAGAGGAGAAAGAGATTGTTTTAGTTTACAAATCCAGAAGGGATACAGGCCATCTTGGTGAAGAAAGCATGACAGCAAAGCATGAGGCCTGTCCATCAGATTTGCACCGGCAATGTAGAAACAGAAAGAACTGGAAATGAGGCCACATTACAAAACATCAAAGCTAACCTCAGTGACATACTTCCTCTAGCAACACCCTGCCTCTTAAATTAGCATCATCAACTGGAGATGAAGTATTCCAACACAAGTCTATGGGAGACATTTCATATTAAAAATGGCATTTACCTTTTTGGTGTAATAGAAACCATCTCTCCTTCAAATCTAGTACTTCCTCTGTAGTTTGCAATGGGAGCTTCTTATGTTTTCCCTTGGTCATTGTGGACTGGTTCTGGTAGAGAACTGACCATCCATCATTTGGTTGTTCCTTTGAGATCATCCTTTCTCCATCCTGTGTTTAAAAAAATGCAGTTTCATTTTTTAATATCAGACTACTAACATCCTAAGCTTCCTTCACATTTTCTAGTCTCTTCCTGCCTTAATTCCTTAGGAATTCATAAATGTGTAGTTAATTGTTCTTACATATTCTTTTCTGCATTTTCCCATAAGCAAACAAACATCTTTCTATCTAAAAACAAACAAAAATCCCCTTGCCAGTTATTTCAACCACTTCTTTGCTCTTAAGACTTAGTCATATAAACTGAGTTGAATTCACATCATCTAATATTTCCTAGAGTTGTTCTTGTCATGTTTTTACCCCCATCATACTGTGACATCCTTGATAAGTCACAGATGCCTTCAGTACTTGCTAAACTCAATGGTTGGTTGTAGCTTTCATCGGCTTATTCTGTTGTAACATTGCTTCTCCTCATTCTCCTTTGTGGTTCTGGTTCTTTTCTCTGAGTTCCTAGTGTTAGACTGGCAAGGGCTTGGTCCTTGACTTCCTTGTTCTACCAACACCCATTTTATTGCTGATCTCATCCAGCTTCATTGATTCCAAAAGTGTCATATATCATTCAATTCCCAAACTTGTATCTTTTGGTCCAATTGTCATCTCTGGCCATCAGGTCCATACCTTACTACTTGACTAGACTTCTAATAAACATTAGTATTTAGTGCACTAGGTAACAATAATAAACTAATATTTAGTGCATACTAATATTAGCTACAAAACTATTCCACACTGTTCTCTCTCAGTGTTTTTAACCTCATATGTTAGTTCCATCAGTGTGAGCCAAAATCCTAGAAGTTTCACACCCAGGCTTTCCTGTCTCACCGTCTGTGTCTATCCAGTCCCTCAGGATATTCTGTTGGATTTTGCCTTAAAAAGACATCTCAGGTATGATAACTTTTCACTACTTATGCCACTTCTACTCTGAGTTACCACTATTTCTAGTTATCAGTTTAATAGACTTTTATTTTTATTTTTTGAAGTGCTTGTTATCAAGCCTAGGACCCTACACATGCTTAGGCAAGTGCCTTACTACTAAATTTCATCATCAGCTTCTTTAGTAACCTCATTTGTTGGTTTGCTACCACTAATATTATACCCTCCAGTTCTCAATATAGGAGACAGACTAAGTCAGATTATCCTCACTCTTTAGTCCCCTCCACACCATTTTTAAATCTGAAATTATTATAAAAGCTAGAACGATTTATACAATCTGACTTTCATTGCTTCTTTGAGCTAATCTGTTAGCAGATTCCTCATTATTTACTCCGCCCCAACTAACTACCTGGATCTCTTTCCTTAAACATGGCAGACATGCTCTCTCAGTAGAGCCTTGTTTTCCCCACACCCTTTGCCTGTGTCCCTGTAGCTGTCCATCCCCTCTTCACTCAACGGTTTTCTTCTCAATTAAGCCTCTCCTGAACACTGTACTTAAACTGGAAACTTCTCTGCTCCTCTTTTTTGTCTCTTTTTATTGCACTCATTTGTCATATTTTATTCTGCTAAACTTAGAGCCTAGAGTAATTACATGTATCTTCAGTTATAAGACTTTTCTAGTTACTAGCACTATTCATGCACTTAAATTGAATGCCAACTCTATATTTCCAAGAAATCACTTAAATGTAGGATTCACAACAAAATAATAACAATCTGTTGATGCAAGTCATATGATATAAACGTACATAAAATTGTCACATAGCTGATTAGAAACTAGAAATGATTCTATAGAAATGAATTTTATTAAATTTTATTAAAGCAGAATGAAGTGCAAACCAGTTTGCTTAATAGTCTGGTATCTGTGTGGAGGAATTTAGAAGCCCCTGAAAGAGCTATATATATTGGGCTTTAGATATGAACAGGTTGGAAAAAGACAAAAGTGCAGCATACCAGGGAGTGCCTCAATAGGAATTCAACGACTGAAGTGCTGAAGCGGAGGCTCTGTACAAGCAATGAAGGTAGAGTCTAAGGAGGGCTATGTGGGAGAAAATTAGAAACTGACTTTTTAAAAGCCATAAAAATAAAACCAAAACCAAAATTAAAACAAAATAAGACTAATATAATATGAAAATAGAGTGAGTAGGGTAGGGACTAAGATCGGAAAGAAATATGTTGAATTTATGGTATAACAAGTGAGCAGATTCCAGAAGGTGATTATGATATATATGCCCAGAGTTGAGTGGATGAAGTCATTGAAAGAACTTCTCAGCTAGTGAGACTGATGGCTCTTTCCTATGAATGTTGAACAGTCAGGATGGTATCAGAACTTGGTGTATAGGGTGAAGTGTCTCATTCTCATATGCCCAAATATCCCTTCAGGTGAGAAAATGACCCTCATTCATTAAGCTGCAAACTGATTTAGATTAATGACACCAATGCCAGAAGAATAGGGATTTTATAGAGGATAAAAGGGATCATACTATCAAGTATCATACTATTCGGGAGGAGTGAGAAACGAAAACCCATTTCTCATTTCACATCACCTTCTACTATTAAATAATTGAAAAAAAACATACAATAATATAGGCATTATTCAATCTAAGTAATACATATTAGGCAACTGAACATGAGAAAAACGGCAAACCCATTCCTAGTCCCATTGCCTATATTCAGGATTGTATTAGAAGCTCAAATTGTAGAATGTAATATTGGTATGCTAGAATTTCTGTTACTATTTTTGCCTTTGACTTCAACTTTTAGTGAACTATAAGAAGATAGTGTTAACATAACTGAATCATGTTGCATATATATAATTGTTTCTTCATTAATATTGACCTTATTGATTCAGAACTTGAAGTAACTCAGTTACTTTACTAAAATTAATTTTTCATGTATTAAAATTAACACAGTTGAATAAATATAACTTGGCTTAAGGGCATTAATTTATCTAACATATGCATGTTAAAGTTTTCTAGAATATATTCTATTGACCAGAAATATCTAAAAGAACTTGATTCAAGTTCCGGAAATACTTTTTCTATCTACCATCGAGCCTGGTAGCCACTAACACTAGCCCTGTTAAGTAATGAGCATGTGATATGTAATGTGGATTAAGAACTGAAGGACAGTTTTCAATTCAAATTTGAACCATCAGATGTGTCTAGTGAGATCAATTGGTCAATACACAACTAGAGTTTACCTATACAATAAAAAATCATAAAAATTGTAAGTGTTACATATAAGGCTTTCAAAGCAACTATATCTTGATTCATTAAAAAAAAAAAAAAAAATTATTGGTCGCCTGTATCTGTGGGCTTCACACAGGCTTCTTTAGTAATCTAGAAATGTTTTAAACTCTATGAAAGGATATGTGCCATATATTACATCTAAATACTATACCACATTATTTAACACTGCAGAATTCATGGCTCTTGGCTTCTATAGTGAGAGTAACACAAAAAGAAGTAGATTTTCACCCTAGGAGTATTCACAGAAGAAAGGAGATTAAACTGTCACAGTGACTCTTTCTAAAGAAGGAGGCAAGGCAAGAGTGATTGCAGTGGACTTTGTCCCTCAATTGACTTCATTTTATTTATTGTTTTCATTCATTCTTATGCCAGGAAGCTGTATACTTATCCTTAAACCAGTCATTAGCAAATAGAATAGACATATAAATTCACTTACACTACCTCTGATTTACCTCTAATATAGTGTTTATGGTTCCCTTTTATAAGAAGTAGATTCTTAAGCAAACTGTCAGAGTTCTGTTAAGAAGAATCAGGAAACAACAAACGTTGGTTAAAGCACAGATGTTCATCTCTGAACTCTTTATTTTCCATTGTTGGCATTGTGTAATTGAAGTAGCAATTATACAAGTAATAGTTAAAGGGACAGGTGCTAGATTTTTTTGAGTGCTTAAATGTATATTTGACCTATTACTGCAATCATCTTCTCTTTCTGGACCAAAAGGAATTCTCCCCCTTCTCCTCAGTAGTGAGTTGGCTTGGAATATTTAATTTTTTTGTTTTTAAATATAAATTTGAAAGAGCTGTGATGAGGATAAACTATTGGTATAATCTGTTCTCTTTTAGCCTTGTTATAACTGATTGCATTAATTTGGGCCACTAACGAGTACAACAGGTGAACTCACCCAGAAAGCAGTACTACACTGTACTACCCCTTTACCTTTCACAAGTGCTCTGTATCAAGGAGTCCTTGGAGATTTCTGCCTGCTCATATCTTAGCACTATAGGCTTGACTCATCCATATGAACTCATTTCAACTTTTTCAGCATTTCTTCATTTAGAATTTTTCATATTTTTAAAAAATGAACTGTTTGAATTACATGTCTCCAACTCAGTTTTTAATTTTTTATTACTTTTTTTTTTTTTTTTTTTTTTTTTTTTTTTTTGAGAATGAAACTTAATTTTCTGAATGCTCAGAGAGGTGGCCAGTTCAGGATCTGAACTGAGTCCCTGAAGGGAGATTGTACAACATTTTTATAGGATGGAAACACAAACCAAGGGGGAGCGGGCTGGGCTTTTGCATACACACAGAGTAATCAGCCCTTAATAATTCTGCATCACTAGGTCTGTCAGATGATCCTGGGCCAGAAGGCTGAAGATCAGATGCTCCAACGTTTTATAGTATAGGGAGTGTCCAGGTATTCAGCGGTCTCTATAAATTGGCTAAGTTTTAGAAGCTATGCTTTGTGCTTCCCATAATTTTAGTTAACTCAGCCATTCTGGATTTCTGACGGGGTTGAAAACTTACAGTCTCATAGCCAATCCTGGCTATTTACCTTGAGAGATTTTTTTTTTTTTTTTTTTTTTTTTTAACAGTCTAGTTGTTACCCCTCTTGATCTGCACTCCCACAGTTCCTCATCCCATTCCTCCTCCCCTGTCTCCAAGAGGTTTGCCCAGCATAATTTTATGCAAAGCATAATACTAAGGGCTCATTAACTCAGGTAGCAGTTCTATAAGTGGCTGATTTCTGACAATTTTTATTAATGTTTAAAGGTAAGCAATGATGTGATGATCCATCAGGCCATTGTCAGAAGCAAAGATAATTGTTCTGGGTTTAATCCTCTGATAAAACGTTTGCCCAAAAGTTGCTCAAAAGTTGGCTTTGGTTGTTGGATGTGGCAGGATATTTCCCCTGATATATTTTACAATAAAGCTCGGTAATTTGGGAGGAGCTAATGTGGGAGAAGCGAGGAGAGGAAGAGGAGGAGCTAGGAGGAGGAGGAGAGATGTAGCAGCCATGGAGAACCTCTCATGGGCCCAGAACAGTCCTGGGTAACGATTTATATCTTAAGGTTAGATACTGGGAAACAACTCTAATTGTGTGGGGAAATTGTTAATTGAGCATTTCTAAATACATAAAGCCATTGGATAATAATTAAGCTTTAGAGTCTCATTTCTACTGGGTACCACGTGGATGGTGGGTACTGCCTGGGGTTCAGCCAAGCTTTGTGGAGACAGTGTGGTAGATTGACAGAGCTGGCCACCACGATGGCAGCTTGTGGGTGCCAGGGCCAGTGTTTCTGGCTGGTCTATTCTAGCTGCAGTGCAAATGTGGCCTCTGGCCACTTCCAGCTGTGGAGCTTGGCTTCAGGACGCAGAGCATGGGGCCTGAGCTAAGCAGAGCCCCCTCCACATAGATAGTCAGCCAGCGCAGTGGCGGGTTTTTTAAAAATATTACTGCAACAAATGGCGCCCACCGTATTGCACAAACCCACGACCCTGAGATTAAGAGTCTCATGTTCTACCAACTGAGCTAGCCGCCACATAGTCGGCCCGCACAGTGTTTTTTTTTTTTAAATATTACCGCAACAGTTGGAATGTCCTATCTATAGGCATCTAAAGCTGTTGGCTATTAAACAGATAGATTTGTTTCCATGAGCAGTTTTTTTATT
This sequence comes from Arvicanthis niloticus, assembly GCF_011762505.2. Classification (NCBI taxonomy): domain Eukaryota; kingdom Metazoa; phylum Chordata; class Mammalia; order Rodentia; family Muridae; genus Arvicanthis; species Arvicanthis niloticus. The sequence continues at coordinate 49,181,817 of NC_047676.1, read as the reverse complement.
TCTTTTTCTTAAAACTATAGTGTAGAATGTGAAACTCCTTGTATATATTATACTATTTAACTAGCATGATTTAAGTTAATGATATGAATACCTTATCAGACAGCTTAATGTTTAGAAAAAGCAAAATTTGATTATACTATATATAATAAGGCATTGTACCAATTTTTAAAATTAATTCTCTCATTTTTGACATTATCATATTATATAACTTTTTTCCTCCAAACTGGTTGTTCTTGCTCTTATTGAAATTTATGGTTTTTTTTTTTTATTAATTGTTGTTATATATACATACAAATACATCTTCCTAAGTATAACCTGTTCGGTCCATGTTATTCACACACACACACACACACACACACACACATACACACACACGGTCCCTAATAATAAAGTCTAAATAAAAGATATTGGGGACCCTGTGTCTGTGTGTGTGTGTGTGTGTGTGTGTGTGTATGTGTGTGTGTGTTTAGGGATAACTATTTGGTGTTAGTAACCAGTTGGTGTGGTGTTTCCTGGATAACAATATTCACTGTTGATTCTACTTTCAGCATTCCTTCGTAGCCTATAGTTCTGCATATAGGGCTGATGCTCTGTGGACTTTTCCTCATCTGTTTTGACATGTCTGTTGTTGTCCTTGATTGACTCATGGTTAGGCAGTCATATTAGTGATACTTTATGGGTGTAGCTTCTGACATTTAATATTAGGAACTGTCAAACAGGAAACTCTGATCTTCTGGCTCTTATAATCTTTCAACATATTCCTTAAAACTTAGGTATGGGAATTATTTTGTAGATGTGTTCTTGAAACTAGATTTCAAAACTATGAATTTTGATTGATTTTGTTTATGTAATGGTCTCCAGTAGAGGTATCCATATTTTGGTGGTAACCAACAGCTCTCATTGGACTTAAAATTCAACAAGAAGAAAGCCATTCCTAGCACTGGAATCTAGCCAATTACCCAGGGCTAGTGAAGTCATGGATCTGGGAGGAGAACTTACAGTCTCCACTTTCCTCACCCAGTATAATAACTAATTGCACTCTACATGTTTCCCACAGATAAGATGGTCTTCCTTACCAAGGAAACTTCTCTTTGCAACAGATGAACCAAATTTCATATAAAGTCTAAATAAAAGATATTAGGGACCATGAAAAAGATTTGCTTACATATCTAGAAAGAATTTACTTTGTTTTCCTAGCCTTTGTTATTTATAATTTGTGGTTATAAAAGACTAGAATAAAACTACTAGAGATACGCCTAAGTTCCTGGAGTAGAAAGTTAGATCTTTCTACTTTCTTAACCATCTTCCTGCCTCTTTGTCTACTCAATGTGCAATAATGGTCTATTATAAAAGGGCTTTTTATGTCTTCTGTAATCTGTCTTAATTCAAGTATAAATTGTATAGTCTAATAGGGTGTGCGCTCGGTCAATTTTATATGTTTGGATTCAGTTTTCTTTTCTCAGTTCTTTGCCAAAATCTTAAATAGTATTGTTGTTTTGGTTGTGTAGACAGGAAAATTATAGCCTATGTTTGGAGCTAGAATTGTGGTTTTAAAAAAGTGTTCACTTGGGAATAAAATTGACTTCAGTCTGAATCCTGGCTCCAACTCTACTTCTGTGTGACACTGGCAAGCTACCTAGCTTCACTAAACTTCTGTCAGCCTCTAAATAATAGGATATAACTATACCAAACTTCTGAGGTTGGTTGTTTGTTTGTTTGTTTTGATAATGAAAAGTTGTAACATGAAATATCTTAGAGCTATTTCTAATAACGAATAGACAAATATAGCTATTATGATACCTATTATTTGTAGGTTTTCATCTAATTTCAGGTATAAACCAAATCTCAGGAGTGGACTAGCACTAAGGAAGTGATCCAATAAAGTTCAGAGCTGCTTATTGGTTGTCTGGTGCTGTTACAACTGATAGAGGCTTAGGAGGGAATGTCGCAGAGCAAGCTTCTCTGAAAGCTTCTGGTCACTTTTGATATTGTCTTACTTCCAGTCTAACTTTATTCTGCAGCAGAACCAGATAGATCAAAACATTCTGAAACTACAGAACTTGTCCCCAGGTAGAAAGATGCAGGATTTAGTGATGACAAGGTGAAGTTGATCCATTGGTTATTAATGCTACACTGTGTCTCAGATTATAACTAGAAAACAGACATGTGTCAACTATTTTTTCTTAGAAATATATCAAATATACATGTATGCACAAATGTGTATCTCATTGAGCAATATCTGTATGTCTCCTAGGTTAATATGAATTTCAGGTGTTTTCAGAAGTAGAGCTTAAGTTTTAAAGTACAGAGTAACTTGATGTATTTTGTTCTCACTAGAAGCTTAAGCATCACAAAGCATAAAAAACATTTTATTATGTGTAGGAAATTTTCTGCTACAAATAGGTATTTGAAATTCAGGGTATATACTGTAAAAATAATTTTAATTTGAAAAGCTTGCACATAAGGTTGTGGCATCAAACTCTCCAGTACTCACATGACAGAAAAAGAGCAGACTACTGTTAATTGTCCTCTACCCTCCACCCCTGAGGTGTACACACAGACAGACACACACACACACACAAAGAGAGAGAGAGAAATGTAATTTAAAAAAATAAAATGAGAGTTGAGTTAGATCAAATTTCTTACTTTCCAATTGCTGTGACAAAACACTATGACCAAAGCAACTTATAAAATAAAATGTTTAATTCAGGGCTCAGAGTTGCAGAGGATTAGACTTCATGAACATCATGGTAAGGAACATGCTAAAAGGCAGACAGACATCATGTTGGAACAGTAGCTAGGAGCATACACTCTTATCTGCAAGGAGAGGAGGAAGGGAGGGAGGGAGGGAGGGAGGGAGGGAGGGAGGGAGGGGGGAGGGAGACCAACCCAGTGACATACCTCCTTCAACAAAGGCCACACCTCCTAATCCTCTCCAGACAGTTCCACCAACTGAGACACAAGCATTCCTATATATAAGCCTATGGTGGCCATTCTTATTAAATAACCACATTTACTGTATGTGTCGACCACTACATTTAATTTTGGGAATGTGTAGAGTAGATCACTTTAATTCAACTGGTAGATACAATGTGATAGCTGGCGAGTTGGGGATCTTATCTGGACTTTTGTTGAGAAGTCCAGAAGCAAGACCTCTATTAGCCCATCTTGATTCTTTATGTAATATAGACAAAGATGCCTATCAAGTTAGACAATCAAATGTGTCCATATTTCACATTAATTTGCCAAATGCATGACTTGCTAAGTAGAATAACATTTCGGTTTCCAGCATCTTTAGCTAAAACAGAATACAACCTGCTAAGTGTATGTTGCTTTCTTGAGAAGGAAGTCTCTGAGTGTTGAAAGCTGGTCGAGTGTAGTAAGAGTGAAACGTGTGCATTCAGCATACACATAGAAAGGAGGAAAATGCAAAATGCGGGAAAGAAGTAGCACAGGAAGTAGAGCAGCTTTCCGTCTACTCTCTGGTGATGGAGACGTCTATGCCATCTACTCTACCAGTTTTCTTCATGGTCCGAAGAGGAAAGAGGAAAAGAAAGGGTTTCACTTTCAGCCCATGCCACACTCAATGTCCAGTAAGACATACACTTGGGATGTGGTTTTTAAGATAGGATGGAACTAGAAAACATCATCCTGAGTGAGGTAACCCAATCACAAAAGAACCCACATGGTATGCTCTCACTGATAACTGGATATTAGCCCAAAAGCTTGCAATACCCAAGATACAACTCACAGACCACATGAAGCTCATGAAAAAAGAAGACCAAAATGTCGGTCCTTCTTAAAAGGAGTAACAAAATACTCATGGAAGCAAATAGGGAGACAAAATGTGGGACAGAAACTGAAGGAGGGATCACCTGGAGATTGTTTTACCTGGGTATCCATCCCATGTGCAGTCACCAAAGGCAGATGCTGATGTAGATGCCAGGAAGTGCATGCTGACAGGAGCCTGATACAGCTGTCTCCTTAAAGGTCTGCCAGAGCCTGACATATACAGAGGCGGATGCTCATAGGTAACCATTGAACTGATCATGGGGTTCTTAATGGAGGAGTGAGAGAGAAGACTGAAGGAGCTGAAAGGGTTTATGGCTCCATGGGGAGAGCAATAATACCAACCAACCAGAGCTTCCAGGGTCTAAACCACCAGCCTGGGAGCACATAGGGAGGGACCCATGGCTTCAGCTGTATATGTAAGGGAGGAGGGCCTTGTTGGGCATAGGTGGGAGAGAAGGTCCTTGGTCCTGTGAAGGCTGGACACCCCACTGTGGGGGAATTCGAGGGTGGGGAGGTGGTAGTGAGGGCATGGGGGCATATCCTCATAGAAGCAGGAGAAGGGGGGATGAGATAGAGGGTTCCTGGATGGAGGGGAAAATGGGGAAATCTGAAATCTAAATAAAATATCCAATAAAAAAATATCAAAGAGAGAGGGGGCAGCAAATCTCTGTGAATTTGAAGCCAGCTTGGTCTAACTAATAAGGTCCAAGAAATCAGGGCTACAAAGTGAGATCCTTCTCAAAAAACAAGCAAACCACAACAAAAACAACAAGAAATACTCAAACTAAATATGATATACATTTTATCTCAAATGCATGGTTATCAATTTATAATAAAAATATATAGGATATGCAGATGGGTTTTACAAATGAAAGAAAGACATAAAAAATTATAATTTTCCAAGATTACCCTGTTCTTTCAGACAAAACCAGGATGAGAGTCTTATAATTGAAATGTCACTTCTAAGTTTGCCAGCAGACACTGAAGCTTCTCTCTAACATTTATCCCTCCTCAGTGGATTAGCCTTTTTTCTAGAATAATCTACCAATAAAATGTTAAATTTAGGCAAAATTAAATGCTTATCTATCTGAATAGTTGAAAGTACTATATTTTATAGACTGTGTTAATGTTTACAGACCTGGGAAAATGATGATAAACATGGGTTTGGCGTTGTTTTGTTGTTTAATTTGAAAATACTTACAAATCCTGGCCACTGAAGCTCGTGGAACTGCTCTTGGGGTCACAGGCCCTACTTCTTGGTTTTGGAAGAGCATATTTGATATCTTTGCCTTTGTTTTCTGTACTGGCTTGAAGACAATGTTGGCATTGTCATCATTAAGTCATCTAAAAAAACCACACTACATATTAAACCCTCCATTTTTTTAATTAAACAAAGATAGATTTTACAAAATTTTTCTTTCAAAAACTACATTCCTTTGATCACTTTTTAAACAGCAAACATGATTCTTGCTTAGGGTATAGTTAATCATCACATATTCAGAGCGTTTCCTGGTGAGAACATTGAAATCAGAACAGAACATTCACTCTAGAAACAAAGACATGCAAACAACTACACCCAGATCCTTCTAAACCACTTACCCTCTAAAGTAGTCTTTGAATACATCAATGTAGCTCTCCTTGGAGCTTTATTCTTGCAGTCCTCTAGTTTCTGTTAAATCTTTTTCAGAGCTTCAAACAACTTACCTTCCACCTCGCCTGACCTTTGTCCTCTATTTCATCGTTCTTCTCATACCAAACTAGGATATGTTCTTCGAAAGCAGAGGTTTGAGGCTTTATTTTTCCCTGTAATCCCAGAGCCTAGAATATATCTGACACATATTGAGCAACTCATAAATAACTTGTTATATGAAGTTAGGCTGCTTCTTTGTGTGTTGTTTTAAGAAGACTACTGGCTAATTAAGATACCCATGGTATCTTTCTATCTAGAGAAGTTTATTCAGTATAGATTCAGAAGAAAGAATAAAAATCACTTGGTTGTAGGAGGGCAAGTTTGACAGAAAGTAAGGAAGTTGCTAACAATTGTAGCTCTTGGAAAAGTGTTTACTCTCCTGTAAATGTTTCTACAAATTTAGTGACCACTTTGGGGATAATTATACATAAAGTCAAAACATTTTGTTCAAACTGTATTATATCATTTCTCACACCAATTTTTGAAACGTATGATTCTGTGTTGGCTCAAAAAACAATAATTAAGTTTGAATATTACCCACCAAGCATGTCTATCACATTGATGCTCAGGACAAGGGTGTCAAGTTGTGCTGCCTCGATCAAATTTGATATCTCTCTCTCTCTCTCTCTCTCTCTCTCTCTCTCTCTCTCTCTCTCTCTCTCTCTCTCTCTTTCTCTGTGTGTGTGTGTGTGTGTGTGTGTGTGTGTCTCTAGTAAGCATTTGTATTGGAGCACTGACATGACCATTTACTTACATATTAAGCCTTATATTATTGCATCATTTGGAATGAAGCAGGAGAATGTTTCCATTCAGATGAAGGAGATATTATTACACTATGAAATTTATTTTTACGAGTCAACCTTTCTGTACTCCCAGTTCATTTTATTATAAAATATTATTAAATGATTATGATTACTTCATGAGAATGCTATAAGAAAATAAGTAGCCAACACACCTAAAGATCTCTAAAGTCTGTCATAGAGTACATAGGACTAGTTACATGACATTTTACAACTATGATTTAATTTTATTGTAGCTGACCTTAGGAAAGGCACTGTCAAGAAAGAAGTAAGTCAGAAACTTCATGTAATATCATCCAGGTGCTTCACTAAATGGCAATATCCTTTATTGACTATTTGCTTCTCTTCTGTTTGAAAGGGTTCTTAGAAAATACTGGAAAGAAGCATTTCTAATTTTGCATTCAGTGAATACCTTAATGTGTTACCTCAGAGCTTTGTCTGTACTGATGCTTGTATAAGAACTGATGTTTCTCCTTGTCTTTCTGTATTCCTCTCTTTGATACAGGTTGGCCTTTCCCACCTTTCAGAATACATAATCTCTTCCTTTCTGCCCACATAACTTTACTTGGCTTCCCTCTTAACAATCCACAAAACAGTCTTAATAATCTCCCCCAGTTCCTTTATCTATCTTAAGTATCTCAATTACAATACTTTGGGACATATTCAAAGTTTTCTTTCAAAGTCAGTATTTCCCTAACTTATCAGATGACACATTTGTCTTTCACACATGTAGCACCTACAGACAAGTTGTAAGATACTGTTGTTTACTACTTATATATCTTGAAACAGTTCTGTACTCTTTCCACTTCAATCTTTCAACAAGATTTAAAACTGTACTTGAATAAACTTTTTAAGTGGTTGATTTTTTTATATGAAAACTTGTATCTACAGTTTAAATTATATATATTTTAAAATTGGTATTTGCTTTCAAAGCAGATTTGGTGCTTGGTAAAACCACTGACAGACAACTTTAGCTCTCATGAAACTCTTTGAAAATAGCTTAGAAAGGGACCGGGGAGATGGTCCATTAGTTAAAAAAACATGTATTGCTCTTTGGGAGGACCCAAATATAGTTCCCAGAAGCCACGTTAGGTGAGTTACAACCCCTGCAACTCTAGCTCCAGGTGATCGGGCACCCACTCTAGCATTCATGTGCATATTCTCTTTCTTAAATACATAAACATAATAAAAAATAAATTAGTCTTTAAAAGGTAGAAAAATAACTTGGAAAAACAAACATTCCTTATTATGTCCAGCCATTTTTTGGACATATATAACCAACTATGAGTATGCCTCCACAAAAATCATAATCATTTAAAACATTGGGAGGGTTTTTGCACATTTTGTGTCCTTGTATGGTTCTTGACCATTAACTTTGTAGATGACAATGGCATGGCAAATGTGAATATTTCAAAGATCCAAATATTAGCAAACTATAAAAAGAAGGCCTTGCAAGAATAGCATAACACACTACACAGCTCATAGTAGCTACCTTTTCATCTTTGTTAAAAGTAGGCAAGAGAGTAAGAATATGAAAAGAAGCCTTGAGTTTGGATTGATTCATTACACTGAGTATATTTTAAGATTTAAAACTCTTAACATAATCTAAACTTATTCCACTAGTTGTAAATCTGAGGCTTTAGACTTAATATGCTAAAAATTTTAAGCCATTATCTATAATAAATAATGATAGCCATGTAAATCTTTGCATACCATGATCTATTGTTGTCACACATTTATGTTTATTACTTACTGTTTGCAATTAAGTAGCAAATATCTACTATCATTTACTGATCTTGGACATGAACAAAGCAAAGGTAGATAGATGTCCAAGGACAGTTCTAAGAATGTCCTCCAGATGATCTGTGAGGATGCTTGTAACTCCCTGTCATTTAGTCTGAGCTAAGTGTTTCCAGGGCTGGGAATGTGGTTCAGCACCTCACTGTTTTTACCTAGCATGCATGGAGTGTCTGGATTGGATCTCCAAAGCTACCCTCCTCTTGTTTTGCTCTTTCATGAAGTATTTTGTCCTGTTAAGGGGAATATTTTCTTGATGTATCAAAAATTTACAGTTTTTTTTTAATGCCATAGAATTCTAAAAGATAAATCAAATTGCGCTACTGCTAAAACATTCCATGAGATACACTTTTAATCTTTATGTAGTTATATCAACAAAAGAGTTGAGTAAAGCGTGACTGTGGAATTTATAATTTAGACATAGCTACATTGGCATGATTTTTCTCTTTAAAATTTTCAGGTAGAAGAAACATTCCAAACTTTTACAGCCAGTTGTTTCCTTACCATTTTCTTTATCCCCTAAAAATATGTACATATTGGTACCAATTTAACATTTCATTTTCTATGAGGTTAAAAGATGAAATTTACATTTCAGTATGTCCAAACCTCTTTAATTTGAAGGTGCTTGGAATTGAATCCTAGCATTTTTCTCAGTTCAACTTATGGTTTTCTCTAGGAAGCATTTGTAGTGATCAGGGTACAAGTCACAATTTATAAGCTGAATGTTGTCTTAATACTCTGTATCTCAGTGCCTTAAAATAAAATGTGCAAACCCCTATGGCACCCAAACTTCAAATATTGTTACCAAGAGATTTTGTGTTTTACTTTTTTTTCTGGTTTCTGTGTGTCTTTATAAGGTGGTGAGATGGCTATGTAAAGACACGTGTGAAGTTCCATGGCAACTGTCCAGCACTGTAGCCATTTCTTCTCACCTACAACTTACAGCTTACAGTTCAGAGACTTCAATGTGAATCCTTATTGTAAAGCAGTAAAACAAAAGTCAGAAAAACACCCAGAGGTGATAGGGTGACGGTCAGTCAGAAAAACACCCAGAGGTAGTAGGGTGACAGTCAGAAAAACACCCAGAGGTAATAGGGTGATGGTCAGTCAGAAAAATACCAGAGGTGATAGGGTGATGGTCATTAAGAAAGATACCTAGAGGTGATAGGGTGTCAGTAAGTACAAATTTCAGGGACACTGTCCCTTGGTTTTGGTATTTTACAACAATGGTACCATTTATGATTTTATTTTATTTTAGCCATGCCCTTTGGGTTCCCGAGATTTTCGAGAAAAACAGTGTGCAGACTTTGACAGTATGCCTTTCCGGGGAAAGCATTATAACTGGAAACCCTATACTGGAGGTAATGTATGACCCGGCAGAGCACTCATGCTTGAGAGCTTTGCAAATGTGAGAGCATGTAAATATACACACTCAGACTTTCATGGACATGGTAGTTAGAATTAGTGTTTGCTAGTCAAAACAAAAAATGCTTGTATTATTTTATAAGTCTTGTATTTTAGCTTTCCTATGGTAGTGTATATGTAACAATTCTAAAATTATTAAAAAACTATATTTTAAAAACAAATTCTTTTTAACAAGTTAAAAATCCTAGAAAATATCTATTTGTATAAAATACATAAAATATGAGCTCTGCTTGAGACTTTCCTGGGGTAAACTATAATCATTAAATATTTGCAATTATTCCCTAAAACAAAATATGACAACATAAATCAACTCAACCAACTCCAGAGAGAAAAGGAAACCTGTTTATTTTTTTCTTACTCAAAGGCCAGTGATATTTCTAAAGATCTATTGTGTGTTTAGCTTTATGTTTTTCTTTTTAAATGCTACTGTATGTGTACACATGAGCACAAGACTCTTGTGTGAACAGTTTACAGGGTCAGTTTACTCTTTCCACCTTCCTGGGTCTGTGGGTGGAACTTAGGTCATCAGGCTTGGAGGCAAGCATCTTGGCATATTAAGCTAACTTGCTGGTCCTATTTTAATTTTTGTATTGGGGGAGGTTTTTTGTTGTTTTGTTTTTTAGACAGATTTTTCTGTGTAGCTCAGGCTTGCTTGAAACTCACTCTCCTACTGACTAACCTTCCTGAGTGCTGGGTTGCAATTGTGTGTCACCGTGCCTGGCTAGATTAAATGTTTTCATTGTCTGAACATAGTTTTGGTGCTTATTTTGGACATATATCAAAGACTAATATTTGTCATTAAGCAGATGAGGTCTTTACTTTCAAAACACAAACTAAATTTTGTTGTGTGGAAATTTTTAATATACTATTAAAAAACCACTTTTTTAAAATATAAAATCTGTCTTTAAAATTATACCAGAACAGAGTATTTAAAAGGCTTAGGCCATAACACCTATGTACTCATTACCAATATTTTACTATTTATCATTTTATTATTTGGATATATATTCATCTATCTAGCTACTTACTAATCATTTTAAGTTAACCTGTGGCTATTTTCTTCTGAATGCTTTGACATGTGTGTCATTGGCTATCATTTAATTCTTCGCTCAGTTTTTCTTTTGCCTTAAGAATATAAACAATATCTTACCTGTGTTTTCTCTGAATTTTGCCAACTGCATATACATAGGAAGCCTAAGTACGATATAGAATGTCACCATTACCTCCATAATTTCTCTAGTCCTTACTGGTTCAGATCTGTAACTGCTTTTCATAGACTCAGGGCCTTGAACAGAAACTTGCTGCTCACAGCGTTGGCAGCTGGAACCCAAGATCAGGGTGCCCACAAGGGTGAGTTCTGGGGAGGATTCTTTTCTGAGTTTCAGACTACCATCTTCTCATTGTACCTCACATGACACAAGAGGAGAGAAGCTCCTGGACACTCATCCCGTTCATAAGGGCGCAATTCTCATGGTCCAATTACTTCCCAAGGGCTCCCCCTTCAAGTACCATCATACTGAGCTTAGGATTTGAACATAGAAGTTTGAAGAGGACATAAATGTTTAGTCCCCAAACAGTTTTCATAGTTCTTCGCAGTCAATAGTCAACATGCATTGCTCATTTTTCTTACATAGTTTAGTTATGTCTGCTCAAGAGCTTCGTATAGTTGAATTATGCTTGTTATTCTTTCTGCAGGACTTCAAGCCTGTGCTTTTTAAAAATATTCATCCATATTGTGATATGTAGTAGTTCAGTCTTTTTATTGCTGAGTGGTATTCTGTAGTAATCACTTTCTTTTGCCTTCTTCTGTGTGGATGCCTGGGTTGTTTTCATTTTCACTTGTCACACATGTACAAGCTGGTGGGGTGCTCTGTTAAGGACTGTGTACATATTTCCCTTTCTCTGGGTGGACTGAGCTGCAGTGAATACTACACATGGCACAGGGGAGATCTGAGTTTTCAAAGAAATGCCAGATGTTTTTCAAAACTGAATATACACATTACACTCCCGCCAACAACATCTGAGAATTCTATTTCCTCCAGCGTCCTACTCAGTACTTGAAGTTTACATGGAAAGTTAGTTTGCACTTCCAGCTCATTGTGTTGAGCATTCTTTTTCATGTACTTGGTCACTTGGGTTTTCTTTTTATATTTCTTCCCCAAAATTATTTTTCCTTTTAAAGCAATTTTTAATGTTATTAACTTATTTTTTAATTAATGTCTATTTGTGCTTAAGTAGTACAGTATGGTCATTTGAGGAATTTAATGATAATATCAGGGTAACTGGCAACACATATTACTATTTATGTGTTAGAAGCCTTCAAACTCTTCTCTAAATATTTTGAGGGATATAACAAATTGCCATGGACTATAGTTGTCTGATATAGAATAGAAGAACTAATTCCTCCTCTATTTAGTCAATTTTGGCATCCAGGAGTTATCTTTTCTCCATTTCCTTTGCTCGTTTACTTTCTATCTCATGGTGACCATTGTTGTTCATTCAGTGTGATCAACTTTTCCTCTTTGACAGATGAATGAGAACACCTGGCCTTCATCTTTGTCCACCTGGCTTATTTGACCCAGTATAATGTACTATAGTTCCTTCAGTGTTGCCACACAATTCATTCTTTCCATGTCTAAATAATATTCCATCTTGTTTACATACCATATTAAAAACTCTATTCATCTATTGGCAGGCATCTTGATTTATTTTATATGTTGGAAATAGAGATTAGTACTGCAATAAGTGTGCATGCAGATGTATCTTTGATGCAGACTGTTAATATCATTGTTTTCCTATACTGTTCCATTTCCTGTGGTTTGAGGCACTCTCGTTTTGTTTTTATAATGCCTATACTAATTTACATCCGTAACCACCATGTCCAAGAGCTCCTGTCTCCACAGCATATATTCCTTCTTAAAGATATCTACTCCAACTGAGATAGGATAGAATCTCTGTGAAAGGTGAGAGATATCGAGTCTGTTCTTTTTAAATAAGGTTATTTAGCCATTGGTTTTATTTTGTTTGAAATGGGTCTTGCTATGTAAGCCAGGCTGACCTTACACTCATGATCATCCCACTTCACCCTCAGCAGTACTGAGAATACCATGCTACCATGCCCTCCTTGTTAGTTTATTATTGCTTTTGGGTTTGGTTTAGTTTGGTTTTTGCAACAAGGTCTTGCTTTATAGCCTACAGGCCCATGTCATATAATTTAAATGTATTTGTGTGTGTGTGTGTGTGTGTGTGTGTGCGTGTGTGTGTGTAATGTTTCTTTTTAGCTTTTTGTGTACATATGTATGTATCATTACTAGCATATATAGAGTTTCTTGTCAGGAGCATATTGCTAAATATTTTTTTAATCCACTCAACTACAGTAAGTTTTGATTAGGGATATTAGTTCAGATTCATTCATGGTCATTATTGATGAATAAGGTCTTGATTCAGTCATTTAGTCAAGTAATTTGTGATCCCATGGCATATCCTTATTTCTCTTACTATTTAGTTTTATGGTTTCATAGTTTTGATTCTCTTCCTGGCTTCTTGTCTGCATCTTTGTTACTGGTGAGCTTTATTCTTTCAAGCATTCCTCATGATGACAGCTATCATTCTTATTTCTTTATTTTTTCAAAATGACCTTATTCTGAGTCCACAGAATCTTCCTTTTACTTCACTGAATCAACTTATTGTTTTCATATACACTTTTCACTTTATGTATTATATTCTTCAGCTCCAAGATTTCTATTCTATGTGTATAACCTTATTGAACTCATTTTGTTTATATATTATTTTTCTGATTTCATTAGTTGTTAATCTATTCTCTAGCTTCCTTATGTGTGTATGTGTATGATGTATGTTTTATGTATTTGTGTGTCTCTCTGTGTGTAGGAGATTAATCCCTGGGACTCCAGCTTTTTAAGCTCATATCCTGCCACTCAACTATACTCCTAGCCCAAGTCATTAATTTTTTAAAAAAATATTGTTTATTCTGTTTACTTTTATGTGTATAAATGTTTTATTATTATTTAATTTTTTTTACAGTCCAGTCATTATCCCTCTCCTGGCCTACCTTCTAACAGTTCCTCATTCTATTTCTCCTCCCCAGTCTCCAAGAGGATGTCCCCACCCACACCCACCCCACCATACCTCCCCACTCCCTGAGGCCTCTAATCTGTTGAGGGTTAGGTATCTCTTCTCTCGCTGGGGCCAGACCAGGCAGTCCTCTGTTGCATATGTGTTGGAGACCTTATATCAGCTGGTACCTGGTTGGTGGCTCAGTATCTGAGAGATCTCGGGAGTCCAGGTTAGTTGAGAGTTCTGGTCTTCCTATGGGGTCACTCCCTCCTCAGCTTCTTCCAGCTTTTTCCTAAGTCAACAACAAGAATGTCCATCTTCTGTCCATTGGTTGGGTTATTGCATCTGTCTTTTTCAGCTGTTTGTTGGGCCTCTTGGAGAGCCACCATGCTAGGCTCCTGTCTGTAAGAACACCATAGCATCAGTAATAGTGTCAGGCCTTGGAGGCTGCCCTTGAGCTGGATCCCAATTTGGGCCAGTCAGTCACTAGACTTCCTTTTTCTCAGTCTCTTCTCCATTTTTGTCCCTGCAGTTCTTTTAGACAGGGACAATTCTGGGTCAGAGTTTTTTACTGTGCGATGGCAACCCCATCCTTCTACTTGATGCCCTGTCTTTCTACTGGCAGTGGACTCTACAAGTTCCCTCTCCCCACTGCTGGGCATTTCATCTAAGGTCTCTCTCTGAGTCCTGAGCACCTCTCACCTCACAGGTCTCTGGTAATTCTAGAGGGTCCTCCGACGTCCTACCCCCTGAAATTGCCTGTTTCCATTCTTTCTGCTGGCCTTCAGGGCTTAACTCCTGATTCCTGCTCTCAATATCTGATCAGTTTCCCCTTTTCCCCTTCCTGTCCCCTCTCCCATTCATATCCCTCCCCCCACCCCCATAATTGCTTTCTTCTCCCTCCCAAGTGGGATTGAGGCATCCTCACTTGGGTCTTTCAGCCTGTTAACCTTCTTGAGTTCTGTAGATTGTGTCCTATGTATTCTGTACTTTTGGGGCTAATATCTACATATTAGTGAGTACATACCATGCCTGTCATTGTGAGTCTAAGTTACCTCACTCAGGATGATACTTTCTAGTTCCATCCATTTGCATGAAAAACTCATGATCTCCTCGTTCTTAATAGCAGAATAGTAGTTCATTGTGTAAATGAACCACATTTTCTGTATCCATTCTTTCATTGTAGGACATCTGGGTTGTTTCCAGCTTCTGGCTATCACAAAAAAGGCTGCTATGAACATAGTAGAACATGTGTCCCTGTGGCATGGTGGGGCATCTTTTGGGTATATGCCCGAGAATGCTATAGCTGGATCTTCAGGTATAACTATTTTCAATTTTCTGAGGAACCTCCAGATTGACTTCCAGAGTGGTTGTACAGTTTGCAATCATACTAGTTTGCAATCCCACCAGCAATGGAGGAGGAGTTTTCCTCTTTGTCCACATCTTCCCCAACATGTGTTGTCACCTGAGTTTTTGATCTTAGCCATTCTGATTGGTATAAGGTGGAATCTCATTTTGATTTGCATTTCCCTAATTACCAAGGACTTTGACACTTCTTTAAGTGTTTCTCAGCCATTCAAGATTCCACTGTTATGAATTCTCTGTTTAACCTGAAAATGGACCCCAGAGTTATTAAATTAACAGGCTGGCAAGCCAAGGACAGGTAAGATTCTGCACGGACCCATTCTAAGACAGAAGTGCATTGCTTTTGATAATACGTATTCCATGACCGGTAAGGAAGGCATTCTTGTCAGAAGGACCTAAGACAGGCTGTCTTGTTTATGTAAAAAAGGGGGGAAAGGGCTGCTTGGCAAGAATCTGACATGGGCCAAGGACAAGAAAATGGGCTACTTGGTAGGAATATGACATTGGTCAAGGACAAGGAAGTAGGCTTCAGATAGGAATCTGACATTAGGCTAGAACCAAGAAATAATTTCAGGCAGGAATCTAAATCTTAGGTTAGAACAAAGAAGTAATTTCAGGCAAGAATCTAAATCTTAGGCTAGAACAAGGAAGTAGGCTTCAGACATGAAAATGACTTTGGGCTAGGACAGGGAAGTGGGCTCAGATATTTTGATCATCCTGATAAGCCCTTAGTAGAAACAGTGATCACAGGAGTGTTAACAGAACTTTGTTTACTGCTTTGTTTGTTCTTTGACTATTTGTGTTTATGGTCTTGCTTGTTCCTTGACTATTTGTATCTATTGTATTGCTAGTTTCTCAACAAGAACTGACCTTAATACTTGTATGTAATTAAAATGGTATAAAAGCAAAATAGAGAAGGGGGAATAAGATAGAGGTTTCTGGGGGGTGGGGGTGAATGGGGAAAGGGAATGGCATCTGAAATGTAAATAAATAAAATATCCAATTAAAAATGGAAAAAATTCTCTGTTTAGTTCTATACCCCATTTTTTGATTGGGTTGTTTGGTTTTTGGAGGTTAGCTTCTTGAGTTCTTTATATACTTTGGATATTAGTCCTCTATTGGATGTGAGGTTTAGTGAAGATTTTTTTCCCAATCTGTAAGTTGCCGTTTTGTCCAATTGACTATGTCCTTTGCCTTATAGGAGCTTTTCAGTTTCATGAGGTCTCATTTATCAATTCTTGTTCTTAGAGCCTGAGCCATTGCAGTTCTGTTTAGGAAATTTCCCCCACTCCATGCCAATGAGTTTGAGGCTCTTTCCCACTTTCTCTTCTATTAGATACAGTGTATCTGGTTTTATGTTGAAGTCCTTGATCTACTTGGACTTGAGCTTTGTGCAAGGTGACAAATAGGGATCTATTTTCATTTTTCTTCATATCTACTGCCAGTTAGACCAGCACCATTTATTGAAAATGCTTTCTTTTGTCCATTGAATAATTTTGGCTTCTTTGTTAAAAATCAAGTGTATGTAAGTGTGTGGTATTTTTTTCTGGGTCTTCAATTTTATTCTGTTGACCAACCTGTCTGTCTCTGTACCAATACCAAGCAGTTTTTATCACTATTGCTCTATAGTATAGCTTAAGGTCAGGGATGATGATTCCACTAGAAGTTCTTTTATTGTTATGAATTGTTTTCACTATCCTGGGTTTTTTATTTCTCCATATGAAATTGAGAATTGTTCTTTCCATGTCTTTGAAGAATTGTATTGGAATTTTGATAGGTATCTCATTGAATCTGTAGATTGCTTTTGACCAGATAGCCATTTTTACTATGTTAATTCTACTAATCCATGAGCAATGGGAGATCTCTTCATTATCTGAAGTCTTCTTCAGTTTCTTTCTTGAGAGACTTGAAGTTCTTATCATATAGTTCTTTCACTTATTTGGTTTGAGTTACCCCAAGAAATTTTATTTTACTTGTGACTATTGTGAAGGGTGTTCTGTCCCTAATTTCTTTCTCAGATTGTTTATCATTTGTATAAAAGAAGGCTACTGATTTGTTTGAATTGCTGAAATTGTTTATCAGCTATAGAAGTTCTCTGATAGAATTTTTTTGGGTTGCTTATTTATACTATCATATCATCTGCAAATAGAGCTAATACCAAAACTCCTCAAACTATTCCATAAAATAGAAACAGTAGGAACAGTACTAATTCATTCTATGAAGCAACAATTACTCTGATACCTAAACCACAAAAGGACACAACAAAAAAAACAAAACTTCAGACCAATTTTGCTTATAAATATTGATGCAAAAATACTCAATAAAATTATTGCAAACCAAATAAATCCAAGAACACATCAAAACCATCATTCATCATGGTCAAGTAGGCTTCATCCCAGGGATACAAGGTTGGTTCAATGCCCCAAAATCTATTAACATAATCCACTATATAAACAAACTGAAAGAGTCACATGATCATCTTAGATGCTGAAAAAGCATTTGACAAAATACAACACCACTTCGTGTTAAAAGTATTAGAGAGATCGGGGATTCAAGACCCATACCTAAACATAATAAAAGCAATATACAGCAAGCCAACAGCCAATATCAAATTGAATGGAGAGATACCTGAAGCAATCCCACTAAAATCAGGGACAAGACTGCCAACTTTCCCTGTATCTATTCAATATAGTACTCAAAGTTGTAACTAGAGCAATAAGGCAACATAAGGGGATCAAAGGGATTCAAATTTCCAAGTCATTATTTTTAATTGTTAAATTATTCATAAATTCCCATTTTTGGAGTTGTTTCCTGGAGTATTATTGTGTTCTATTAGTGGTATCATATTTCCTGATTTTTTTAATTATTCATGGAGACTTCTGTTGGTATCTTCATAATTAAAGATCTCCTAAAGTCTCTACTGATTGCTAATTGGCTTCTAGACAGCTAAATAGGTTCACTAAGCAGCTCAGCTAGGTGCTGACTATAAATGTGTTAGCTGCAAACTGCTAGTTCTCTCTTAGAAAGAAATTATTTATATTGTATACCCTCTTTGGCACCAGTAAGCCAGTCCAGGTACTGAGAGCCTCCTTTGTATTCTCTGGAGTAATGGCCCTACAATGCTCAAATTGTGAGCATTTCTTTTATTCAAAGATGTCTGTGCCTATGGAATTTGCATTTGCTGTTTGTGGAATCACATTTAGACTGCTGGCCTTGGGAAGTTGGGAGGAGGCTTGTTGAATTTTAGGACTGCTCATGGTCACTTCTGAAAGCTCTATAGATGAAATATCTGAAGTAAATCATAGATGTAATTTCTAAGAGAATCAACTAAAAACCTTAAAATTGTTGTGTTTCAAAGGTGTGTATACATTGATTTTCATTTTGCCTTTAATTCTATAAATTTTTAAATTTCTTTTCTTATTTTCTCAGATAACTCACTGATCACTTCATGTATTTATATGTTATCTGTAATTTTTCTTAATATTTATATTTAGTTTCATTCTACTATTACCTGATAAAATGCAAGAAATTATATGGTTTTTGTTTTGCTTTTACTTTATGACTTAAAATGTGATCTACTTTAGAGAAATTTTGGGTATACTATTTTGTAGATATGTGATAAGTCCATTTGATAAATAAAACTTTCAAGTTTCTTTGTTGAACTTTTGGGTTATCTGTTTGATCTATTGATAAGTCAATCAATTATCATTATATTTGGACTTAGCTATCTATCCCTTTAGCCTAAAGTTTGTGAAATTGGGTGCATTGTAAACATTGGTACATAAATGTTTAGTGCTTATAGTTTTAGAGTTTTTATAGCAGCTTGATGTGTTGTTTTCCTTAACAAAAATAGATAGCAGTCTTTATCAAGCTTAAGTGTGCGTTCTGAGATGTATATGTGATCACTTGTATTTGTGCTTCCACTTGCTTGATTGCTTTACTGTTTGTATCTTTGCCAATGAGATAGATTTCTTCTTATTTTACTTTATATTTTTGAGACAGGGTCTCATTATGTAGCTCTAGCTGTCATAGAACTCATTGTGTAGACCAGGCTGGCTTTGAACTCAGAGATCCCACCTGTCTCTGCCTCCCAAGCACTAGGATTAAGTTATGCACCACTACATCTGGCTTGCTTCTTTTTTATTGTTTGAGAATTTCAGAATGCATATGTATAAAATGCATTTTGATTAAGCCTGCCCATTTTTCTGCCCCTTCGATTTCTCCATTATCAGCCTTACCACCATTTCCCCCTCCCAACTGAATGTGCTCTTTTCTTGCTCCCCCCCCCCACTGGGTCAACGTAGTGCTGCCTGTATGTGCGTGAATGCAGACTCTCCACTGGAGCACTTCCTCCATCAGCCATCAATTTCCAGTCTCTCCACAGCTGGGGAAGAACTTCATGAGCAGCTCCTACTCAAAATGGCTTGATCTTGAGCAGGTCTTATGCAAACAGTCACAGCTGTTATGTGTATAAGAATGCTATCATGTACAGGAAATATTTTTGCTACAGATATTCAGATATTTTGGCTCTTAAAATCTTTCTACTCCCTTTTCCAAAATAATTCCCAAGCCTAAGGGGAGGGGCGTGATATGGATGTGAGTTCTCTACAATGTTTTGGTTTGGGTTTTGGTTTTTTTGTTTGTTTGTTTGTTTTGTTTTGTTTTGTTTTGTTTTTTTGTGGTTTTTGCTTTTGTTTGTTGTTGTTTTGGCTTTTTGAGACCCAGGCTGGCCTTGAACTCACAGAGATACACCTGTCTCTGCCTCCTGAGTGCTAGATTAAAGGCATGCCCTACCATGCAGGCTTTCTTCACATTCTTTAATTTTTCACATTTTAACAAATTGTGGGTCTTTTCTGCATTTACCACTATCTACTACAAAAAGAAGCTTCTTTGATGAAGGTTAAGAGACACTAATCTATGAGTATAAAGATAAGAACATACCAGGGCAGTTTATAATGGGTCCAGTTAGCTGAATAATTAATGTTCTCCCCTAGCACCTGTGGCCTGGACAGCCACAGATTTGGACCCAGTTAACAGTTCCAGGCATGGGTTCCATCTTGTGGTGCAGGCTTTAAGTCCAATCAGATCCTTGTTGCTTACTCTCATAATATCCCTATTGCATCAGCGAGCATATCTTGGCAGGACAGTCTTTATTGTAGCTTGCAGGATTCATACCTAGGAAAAACTTTTATTTTTATTTTTCTTCCCAATAGCATGCATAGAACTTTTTAAGTGAAAGAAGGTCAGTACTAATGAAGCCTCTGATACAGTACTAGCTTGATTTCTTCTTGCACTATGATTCAACTATATGGTATTTTCAGCAATAGAAGCTTGCCATCAAATTCTATAAAGTAACCAAGAACAATAGTAATAGCCTATAATGCTTTCTGGAAGCTCTATAAGACCCCAGTGAACGACAACTGAAAAATAAGCAACCTATACCTAGCCTAGCACTGAGCTTTTCATTGATAGCCTTTAGTGTATAGAGGAGACATTGTCTTCTCATTATAGTGTAACTCCTTTAAATTCCTTGTGTATATGAATACGCTTGTATTGTAAGGCTCGGGAAGCCCCCAAAGGGGACCCCACTCGAGTCACAGGATGGCGCGCACCCAAAGGACACACGGAAGACCAACTTGTTGCAAGAACACGAGGTAGTTTAATGGCGGAACATTCCGGGCCGACACGTGTCTCAATGTGGGAGACAGGGGCATCGACCTCGTGGCTCCAGGGTTTAGGGTTAATATAAGCTCGGGGTGGGGAAAAGGAGAAACTTTCGCGCGGGTGCACACGATTGGTTGTTTTCCAATTTGAAAGTCTGGCCAAACCGGTCCATGGGGGCAGGGAGCAGTTCCTGCAGGCAGATGTTTATCTCTTATCTTCATTCCTGGGATGCCTTGGTAGCCCATTGTCCTGTAACTCTGCATTCTTTGTTTACGGATTAACTGGCCTCTGGTTGGCAAACCAGAGGGGCAACTTTAGCTACTCAGGCTAGGGAAAAAGAATCTATAATTCATGGGACCCATAAAATTTTCTTTTAGTATTTCAGGAAGCTTTTCAGAGTAGGCTTCTATATGGCATTTTCAAATGTTGTTAAGGTGAATCATCCCTCTCCATATTCATTCCTCCACCCTGCCCTTTGATCTTCCTTCCAGTTTAACACTTCCTGTTCTGCCTACAGTCTCATTCAAAAGGAGTTTCTTTTTTTTAATTTTATTTAATATTTTATTTACATTTAAGATGCCATCCCCTTTCCCCATTTCCCCTCCCTAGAAAACCCCTGTCCCATGCCCCCCCTTTCCTTTTTGCTTTTATACAATTTTTTAAAATGTTAATCAAAGGCTCTATAAGTTTGGTAATGCTCAATCAGAAGCATAACCCAATACCCAACCTAGATATAAAAACTATCTTTGACTGGTGGAGACCTGTGAACATCTGCCTCCATGCCCCTCTCTCTTTCTCTTTCTCATCACCTAGCTTCTCCTCTCCTTCATCTTCTCTCCTTGCTCCATCTCTTCCTCTCAATACTCCTTCCCACTTAGCTCCTCAAGAGGAGTTTCTTATAGACAACAAATAATTAGATCTTATCTTTTAATCCAGTATGCTAATCTTCATATTTTAATTGAATAATTAAGATTATTATTCAGAGGGGATTAGCAATTCCTATAATTTTGTTGACTTTTTTCTAGACTGGATTTGATGTTTGTTTGTTTGTTTGTTTTTCATTCCCTATTTATATTGGGAGTTTGCTGGTTTACTTAGTGTTGCACAGTTGAGTTTTTCCTAGTTCTTCTTTGTTAATCTACTTCTTTCGTGAGATTTGTTTTTTACTAATGATTAGAGAAGTCCTTCTTCCAAACATAATGTTTCTTTGAATATTTTCTACAGTGCTGATTTGGTGATAAATTGCTTAGTTTTTTTTTTTTTTTTTTTGCTTATCTTGAAATACATTTATTTTACAGTTGGATTTAAATAACTTGCTAGAATTAATAATTTTGGTTGACAGTTAATATCAGAGCTTGAAAGTTTCCTGGATTTTAGGGTTTTTGCTGAGATGTTTGATAGTATGTATTTGGATGCTTTTGCTTTTGCAATTGAGCTGGCATTTTTTTCTTACCATTTTTCATAGTTTATTTAATAGTTTTAGCGCCTTGACTATAATGTGTTATAGAAAGACTCTTCTCTGGTCGCACATATTTAGAGCTCCAAGTGACTCTAGATCTTGAATATTCATTTCTTTCCCCAGATCTGAAAAAAATTTAAATATAATTTTATTGAATAGGTTTTCTGTAACTTAAACTTTTATCTTGGCTCCTCAACCACATATATTCTTAGGTTTAGTCCCTTAATCATGTGCCACAGTCCTCAGATACTGTAGACATACATTTCTTTATTTCTAGATCTTGGAGATAGTATATACTATATACTATATACTATATACTATATACTATAAAATCATGATATATATGAATTGCTATGATTTTTGTTTATTTTTTCTACATCAAACTTAAAAATACACATGTCTGGGCCATCAAGATAGCTCAGCCACCAAGCCAAATGACCTGAATTTGATCTCTAGGACCCACATGGAAAAAGAGAAATGACACCCATGACAAATACACTATGGCACATGCCATATGTCCACACAATCACAAATACATATTTATTTATAGATTTATATGTCTAAATATATACATATAGATATGAGATACACATTTCCAAGACATTAAAATGGTCATTATTACATGTTTCTCATAAAACATACTATATATTGTTTCAACTACTAAAATCTAATATTATATTTCACATTTGTGTTCTTTTACTAATCTAGTAAGAATTACATAAATTTAGTGCCATTGTTAATTTTATCATTGATTTGCTGACCTCATATTAAATTATTTTCCTGACCCTTGGAGAATGATGTTTTTATGACTTGTACAGATTTAGTTCTGTTTCAAGATGTGTATCCCTGCTTGATTGACACAGCAGAGTTATTGTATGAGATGTAGCAGAATCTATAACATAATTTTTATTTGTTCTAAAAGTTATTTTTCATATCTCCTAGAATGAGATATTTTATTTTCTTAGCTCATTTTTAAAACATTACCCTTTTTATACTTTTAAAAACACATTCAGTGACTTCCACTGTGATTCTTTTGACCTAAAATCTATTGTAATATAGAGTGGGTATATGGCTTAAAGCACAAAGCAGCTCAGCAGGTACTGCTTTATGTTGTGTATGCAATAAAAATAAACACAAAGAATTTTAAAAGGATTGGAGTCTAAAGTGTACACTCAGGGACAGTGTGTACATGAATTGTCAATTTGATAAGAATAACACTGAATCGTTTTTTTCTTAGAAGAACCATTCCACTTTTTTCTTTTATGTTTTATTTATCTAGGTGGGGTAAAACCTTGTGCATTAAATTGCCTGGCTGAAGGCTACAATTTCTACACAGAGCGAGCCCCTGCTGTGATAGATGGGACCCAGTGCAATGCGGACTCACTGGATATCTGTATCAATGGAGAATGCAAGGTGGCTCAGATTTTACTTCTCTCTGTTGGGGGTGGGGGGGCGTCTTGTCTTCACTCGGATAGTAGCATGTACTGGGTTCTATGTTCAGTTTTCTTAAAGCCACATTTTAGATAAATTGAATTACAGTAAAGAACAACAATACAACACATACACATGTATGCACACACATGCACACACGCGCATGCGCACACCAAAATGACCTATTCATATTACAAAACCATGCAAAGGTGATTTCTTCCGGAATTTTAATTATATTTATAATAATTTCCAAGGATATATATATTTTGGTTTTTAATTTTTATTATCCTCTCGTTCTGTTTATAAACAAAATAATAGAAAAAGAGAGGATAAGGATTTGACTCTTCTTCATGTGGCTACCATATGTTCTTATTGGAAGGCTTTATGTATTTCATAGTGTAATTTTTTTCTCAAACTGTGAAATAGCTGTGTTCCACCTACTTTATCTCCTTTTAAAGAATTGGGATGGTTTTCATTATACAGTCAGTCTTATTAAAGCATTTACTTTAGCATTAGCCAGAAATGGTCGGGATCAAATCCATGGATCTTATCATAATAAGAAAAGCCACAAAACCACTGTTCTCATAACTTGTTTTGCTTGTTTTACTTTGAAGAGAAACACATTACTAAGTGATACAAACTGAGAAGAAGAGATAAAAGCAGTGTTTTACTTACCTTCATAATTTGCAAATTCCTTTTGATAACTTGCTTCTAGATCTGATGATCCAGTTAATGCGAGTGTGAGTGTGTGTGTGTGTAAACAGAAAAAAAGAGAGATTTGTGTTTATATGTATCTGTATAGTACTTTATCTTCTCAAAGAAAATATATTTTATGACAGTGTTTTAGATGAGAAGATATAATTCTAGGATTTATTTGGGGAAATTTTCAGTTTTATAAATTCAGGCACCAAAATATATCATATACATGTTAAAAATCCATATTTTTGTAATGAAATACAACATTAAAAGGTAAAATCTTAGCTTTTTAAATCGAATGCTTACATCTCCTTTGTTTATGCCAGTTTGATTGCCAAACTAGAAACACATATTTGTTTTGTAAAAAGCATACTCAGGTGTGAACATTATAATTAGCAACTAGCACTAACAATGGGCTGGAAAGGGCCATGGTTTAGGATGGGCAGACAGAATATTACAGTCCTGCAGAGGATGTACTCAGTGGGACCTCTCTGCTATATCCCTGCAGAGGAGGGGCTCAGTAGGACTCTATTATAGCCCCACAGAGGAGGGGCTCAGCAGGATACCCTCTGTTAGAACCCTGTAGGAGACCATGTTTTTTCCTAGTTCTTGAATTACTTGACTGGTGATAAAAGGAAGAGTCTGTTACTAATAAACTACAATATTCTAAAAGATTAGAATGTGGTATATGTCAATGAAAGAGAAATATAAGTTAGAAATAGTTATATTTCTAGGAGATCAATTTTTTGTAAGTTTAAGTATTAAAAATGTTAACTAAAAAGAGAATTGCCATTAGATGGGAAAGCATTTCCTATTTTGATTTCCTTTACTGGAAATACAAGTAAATAACTAAGTTATATGTATTTGATTAGTTATGGTTCCAGGAATTTCCCTTTTGACACACTGAATATTCTCTATTTTCAGCATGTAGGTTGTGATAATATTTTGGGATCTGATGCTAGGGAAGATAGGTGCCGAGTCTGTGGTGGGGATGGAAGCACCTGTGATGCCATTGAAGGGTTCTTCAATGACTCATTGCCCAGAGGAGGTGAGTACAGAAAGAACTCTTCCTCTGGTGGACTGCAGTAGTAAAGACTGTCACTTTTCCTCTCCTCCTTACTGAAAACTTCCTTTAGGTAGGCCAGAAGGATCTTTTCCCCAGACAGTGATCCTTTCAGTGTCTTACATGTTAAATGTACCTTCATGAGTTATCTTAATGTTATTTGAATTACCCTTTTGGGAAGGACAGTTTGATGAAGATTGAAAATAAATTTTTGACCATGCTAGGCAAATATTCTTCCATTTGGGGTTTGACACTCCAGTCCTACAATTTTTAAGTCCTACTTAAATGACCCTGTCTGGCTTTGAATTCCCAGGCATGGGTGATTCTGGTCTCTCAGCCTCATTGGGTAGCCATGACTGTAAGTGAATGATACTACCACTTCCAACTTGTTATACGTCTTCAGACTATGATAACCCATAAAGCATTAGTGTGAGGAGAATGTGTTGAGAAAAGAAAGGTGAACCAATATTACACATGCTAAGGCTGTAAAATATATTGAGATGATTTTAGACAAAAAAAAAAAAAAAAATTAGGCAAGGCAGGCAGGTCTCTGAGTTCATAGCCAGCTTGATCTACAAAGTAAGTTCTAGTCCACCCAAGGACTACATAGTCACACCCTATCTCAAATTACCTCCCACCACTCCCCAATTAAACATGTTTTTCTCTAAAATATCTTCATAGACACACTGGAGATTCGTTTTTATTGTGCAATTCTAGAGTACAAAGTCACAGGAGAAATTAAAGCACTGAGAGCACTACTGATATTAGATGCTAAGCACCCAGTTTCTAGTTAGCTGCTTATTGCTGGCACTCTTCTGTATTCCAGGGTATATGGAAGTGGTTCAGATACCAAGAGGCTCTGTTCATATTGAAGTAAGAGAAGTTTCCATGTCAAAAAATTACATTGGTAAGTTATTTTGCTAGATTTTTTTAAACTTAGTGATGTGAGAGACATAATACTGAAAGAAAGATGTTGCAAGTTGCAGCCATACACATACAAAATACTAAGCAGAAAAATTAGAGGCTTATAGTTTATATTTCACCATGTTAATTATTTGATTTTTAACTCAATATTATTGAAGTATAGCTTACATATAATAGAATACATAATAACCATATAGTTTGAATATTATTAATAATTATATAAATGCCATAACCAAGGTAGAAAACACATTGATGATTCTAAACCTTTTCCCTTTTGTAGTAAATTGCCTTCAGTCCTCTTTAGAGTTTAATCTGTTAGTCCCAACCTTAGGCTCAGGCAAACACTGATCTGTTTTTAATTTATTTTTTATTTTTTATATGTGTGTAGTATGTATGTGTATATATGTATGTTATAATAATTAATAATTCTAATTTTATAATATTAATATAATATTTATTCAATGATGATGGATATTTGAAACATATAGCCTTTTACTATTGTGAATAATGCTTCTTTGTATATGTGTATTTGTGTGTCTGTATGTCTGTGTGTCTGTGTCTGTGTGTTTGTGTGTTCTGGTGCATGTGCACATGAAGTAAACATTGGGTGTCATACTTCAGCAGCTTTTGACTTTATTTTTGAGATAGGATCTTTAACTGGGACCTGGGGCTTGCAGGTTAGTCTAGACTGGCTGGCTGCTGAACCCAAGAAATCCATCTATTTCTTCCTCCCCAGAACTGGGCTTACAGTCCCTGACTTTTTAATGAGTATTCTGAAGATAAACCTCAGGTCCTTATACTTAGAGTGCATACACTTTCCCAACTAAACTAGTTCCACACCCCTGAATAAACTTCCTTTGAACATTCATAAGCAAACTTTCTGAGAACATGTGTTTTTATTTTTCCTGGATAAATTCCTATTAAAGAACTGACTTCATTTAACTTTTTAAGAAATTAAGCTTTTTAATTTAACTTTTAACTTTTTAAAGAAATTACCATGACAGTGGTAATGAATGCCTGAAATCCCAGCACTTGGGAAGCAGAGGCAAAAGGATGAGGAGTTCAAGGTCATCCTCCACTTCATGGTAAGTTCCAGGCCACCCTGGAAAAAAAAAAGAGAAGAGAGACAGAGACAGAGAGATAAAGGGGGATAGACAGACAGAAAACAGAGGGGGAAAGAGAGAGATTACCAAAAGTGCAATCATTAGAGGAAAGAGAATGGTTGTTTATTAGAATATTAATAACAGAGTTACCGTATGACCCAGCAATTCTCCTTCTGAGTATATATATATATACTCAGTATATATATATATATATACATATATATATATATATACTGAGTATATATATATATATATATATATACTCAGTATATATATATATGTATATATATACTATATATATATATACTCAGTATATATATATATATATATATATATATATTCAAATACTATCTCAAAGATATTACTACACTACATGTTCACTACAGCAGTATCCACAAACCCCATGATATGCAGATAACCTAAGTGTGTGCTAAGGAATGAAAGAATAAGACAGTCGTGTTATATTTTTGTGAGGAATATTCTTCAACCTTAAAAATAAAACAAAAAAGATCGCTCAATCGCTAAAAGCATGTACTGCTCTTGGAGAGAAGAATTCAGGTCTCAGCACCTGCGTTGGACAGCTAACTACTGCCTGTAACTCCAGTTCCATGGGATCTGACACCTTATTCTTGAGTCTGGGGCACTGTACTACACACAGACACAGACACATACACACACACACACACACAATTAAAAATGAAAAAGAAATATGACTATTTAAACAAAACCCAACAAACCAATATAGATGGAAGAATTCACACAGAGCTTCACCCTTAGATTAAGAGCTACAAGTAATTAAAAGCTGCTGAGAGAGGGAGAATTTATTTTTCTGGCAGACAGATACACTAAGTGATCATCTAATCCATGCCTAAGTGGTCAGCACTAAAGAAATATACATATAAGCAACACTAAACAGACTCCTCATGTTGCTGTGTTTGTGTGTTTATCAAACAACAATAATAAATAATTAGAGGTCATGAATTTGAAAGGGAGTGGGGGACATACATGGGAGGGGATGATGGGAAAATAATATTTTACTTTTAAATATTTAAAAGTAATACTTTTAAAATAATATTTTACTTTTAAAAATTGAAAAAAGGAAAATAAAGAAAGACAAAACAAGAAAATCCTTCTATCTATGACAACATGAACAAAACCAAAAGACATTTTGCAATCTGACATAAACCAGACACAGACATAGCACATGACAAAATTTATATGTACACTTTAAAAATATACATCTCATAGAAACAAAATAGAAAGGTTGGTTACAGTAGTCGTGATAGGAGAGTAATAGGTGGAGAGATGTTGATCAACAAGTTTAAACTTGATAAATAGCACCTGGAGCTATATGTAATAAGAATGCATTGTTATGTGACACTGTTCATGAGGAAAACAAACATCTACTCACTGGAGATGGGGAAGTGAAGGCAGATGGAAGCTGGACACTGCCAACGTCGTCGATGTTACTTGTGGGCTTATGGATGAGGGGTTACTTACAAGAGCAGAGATTACTCACATGGTTGCCTCACCAAGCCCAGCCCAGCATAGATGACAGTTCCCAAAGGCTGGGAACCTGGAGTACACTGCACAGCCTGCAGGCAGCTCAATAGGTTGAACAGTGTCCTTTCCAGATAGATCAGTTTATCTTTATTTCTTCAAGGAAATCTACTTTTTTGAGGATACTTGGCTGGTCTCTGCTTCTTCCAGGGGGCTGGCCTTGTCTTAGAGTCTTCTTTTCACCATGGTTCACTCTCTAGTGACTCAGCAGTTTTTCAGCTTATGTAGCCCTGAGGAAATAGGACTACTCAGTTTCATGGACTTCTGGTGATGTTTTGATGTGTTTACTTCCTGATTTAAGGAGCCTCCCAGAGTTTTTAGCTCCTCTTAGAACACCTATTGTTTCACCTTCCTGGGAGGTTTTAATGTCAGGAAACTTTTATACAATTATATGCTTGAAATTTACTAACAGAACAGTCATCTCTCCACATACAAAAAGCAACTAAGTAGTGGACATTTTCCAGGGTAGGTCAGGTCATCACCTTGAAGACATTAAATTCTTCAACTTTTTGGTTTTACCCCAAAATACTTGTGATAAAGAAAAGAGTTGTATTCTAAAGTTCATGCATGCTATTCAGAAGAGTTCTAGTTTTTCATATTCTTGTCAATAGCTGGTAACACAGTCTTTAACCACATGGAAATAATTTGCTATATTTTATTTTGTGAGGTCTCAATATATATCCCTGGCTATTCTGGAACTTACTATGTAGATCAGACTGGCCTAAAACAGAGACTCGCCTGTCTCTGCTTCTTAGATGCTGAGATTAAAGGTGTGTAACACTACAGTGTCTAGTCTAGCAAACATTTTAGCTATTTTTATCCCTTGGTTTTTTTTTTTTTGTTTTTTGTTTTTTTGTTTTTTGTTGTTGTTGTTGTTTTGTTTTTTGGTTTTGTTTTTGGTTTTGTTTTTTTTTTTGTTTTTGTTTTTTTTTGTTTGTTTGTTTGTTTGTTTGTTTTTTGAGACTGGGCCTTGCTCTGTCACCCAGGTTAATATGAACATTGCTGTATAGCCTAGGCTGGACTGAAATTCTGATCCTCCTGCCTCAGGTAAAAATATGCTTGAAACTCTTAGGGTTTGCATTCATGACATATCTTAGAAATGTGTGTTCTAAGGTTGTAAACATCCTCTTCAGTAGTCTTCAAGAAGTGATGGTTGTGCTGCAGTGAGAACAAAAAGTGAAAGCTTTAAGGGACTACACACCTCAGAGGCAGGGTACATGCGACCATGCACAGAGCCCTCAACTAAATCTACAGCACCAAAAAGCAAAAACAAAACAAAGAATAGTCTTCACTTTTACATGAAACATAACCCATTTCAATTAGTTTTTATAGAATGTGAAAAAGAAGGTTTGAGACTCTTTTTCACACAGAGATAGTAAACTTCTGTAGCGTCACATTGCGAAAAGCTTGTCATTTCCTCTATTGGATTTCAGGACCAGCTTTCAGGATTTCAGATATCAGCCGAACAGATGGGTCTGTTTGTTGTCTAATATTCCTGATTTTGGTCCATGTGTCTGTCCTTAAAACAAAGCCGCACTGGACTGAATAAGGGAGACTTTCACCCAGAACTGAAATTTCCAGGCATTAAATTTTTACATTTGTGCTTATTTTTTCAAATTAATTTTTGCTTTTCTACTTCAATTGCACAGAATTAATGTCTTAAATGTATTTTAGAAGTACCTGTTAAATACACTTGTATATTTATTTTAGCCTTCTTTAGGCTACTTTCATTGATATTTTATTATACAAGTTTTGTATATGTTTTCTGACATCAGTGTTATTGATATTTTGAGTAGTTAATGGTAGATTCAAATCTAGGCTCTTGTACGTGCTAGGCAAGCCCTCTACCAATGAGCTACATCCCCATTTCTTTATTTTGTGCTTTGCAATGATATTACAAATGTTTTCAATTTTAAATTTTACTTTCCAACTTTAATTATAGTTAAGTAACTCGGGTTTTTTATTGTTGAAGATAACTTTTATTATTTTTAAATTGTATGTATGTGTGTCTATGTGTGGGTGTGTGCATGTAATAACAGATGCCTGTGGCATCAGATCCTCTGGAGTTAAAGTTATAGACAGATGTGAGCCATCTGCATGGGTGCTAGGAACTGAACTTAGATTCTCTATAAGAGTGAGTGATATTTGTCCTTAATTGAATCTTTTCAGTACTCAACTAATTTCTTTTTATACTTCCCTTGTATTTTAAGACCTAGTTATAATTATTTGCTCATTTTTATAGAGGTTTTATAAATTTTTGGTTTGTCACATTTCCTTTTCTTTCTATTTTTTTCTTCTTTTTTTTTTAACATCAGCAGGTCAACCTTGAACAAAGCCATTACACTGCTATTGAAATGTGTATTAATTCCTGTTCTTTTGTTGATGTTACAGTGTTGGCCTTCCCTTAATCTTCATTTACCTTACTGATGTTCTGACCTCAGTCAGTCCCCACCCCTCCAGCCTCTGTGCTGGGCTCGTTGTCCCAGTGCAGAGCATCACTCTCAGTGTCTGGGCTCATTGTCCCGGTGCAGAGCATCACTCTCAGTGTCTGGGCTCGTTGTCCTGGTGCAGAGCATCACTCTCAGTGTCTGGGCTCATTGTCCCGGTGCAGAGCATCACTCTCAGTGTCTGGGCTCGTTGTCCCAGTGCAGAGCATCACTCTCAGTGTCTGGGCTCGTTGTCCCAGTGCAGAGCATCACTCTCAGTGTCTGGGCTCGTTGTCCCAGTGCAGAGCATCACTCTCAGTGTCTGGGCTCGTTGTCCCGGTGCAGAGCATCACTCTCAGTGTCTGGGCTCGTTGTCCCGGTGCAGAGCATCACTCTCAGTGTCTGGGCTCGTTGTCCCGGTGCAGAGCATCACTCTCAGTGTCTGGGCTCGTTGTCCCGGTGCAGAGCATCACTCTCAGTGTCTTTAGTTTTGGAGGCATAGTGGACGGACATAAGCTTCCATAACCTGCTTTTATCATGAGTTGTTTTTTCTTTCTCTCCACATTATAACATAGAGTTTTAACAAGTATCACAGTCTTGTCTAACAGCTGTAATCTTCCCAAATTTGAAATATGTATTCCTGAGTCCTTACTTTTAAAAGTTTTGGTTAAACTGTCAGCGGTTTGATAGACCTCCATATGTATGTAACTTGGTGTCTCTCTTTTGCAGCTTTCAATTCATCTTCACTGTTCTGTATATTTTAGTATTTTGACTATGACATGGTATGAGGAGTTTCTTTTCTGAAGCTATTTGGTGTTCTGCAAGCCTTGTATCCTTAGATGGATTTCTCTTTTCCTAGATTTGGAAATACTCTGCTATGATTGTACTGAAAATATTTTTTATGTCTTTGAAATATACATCTTCTCTTTCCATGTCCCTAGCTCAAAAGACTTGGTGTTTCATGGTATCTCAAAGATACTCTTACATTCCTTTTTGTACATTTTTTGAACAGTATCAATGTCTTTAATTGAATTTACCCATTTCTCTACTTTGTCTTCAACTCCTGATAGCCTATTTTCCCTTTGTTCTATTTATTGGTGAGGCTTTTCTCTTAATTTTTTATTTTTGATTGATTTTTTATCCCTAACATCTCAATTTGGTTTTTCTTCTATATTTTCATTTTCATTTTTACATTGTATGTAGACTTCTTTACTTCATTCAACTGTTTACTCATTCATTTCTTTAAGCATGTTTATAATCATTCTTTTGAAATTTTTTGTCTGAAATTTTATGTACATATTTCTCAGTTGGGATTGATCATTTTTGGAGGAAGCGAGTTGTCTTGGTTTTTCATATTACTTGTGTTTTTGTGTTGTGATTTGCATATCAGGCATTAGATTTGGGAAGTTTGGTTGGTTGGTTATTATTGGTCACCTTAAGGGGACTGTATAGTAGTGTAGTTGAAGAGTCGTTTCCCTTCTTGATCCCTAGTCCTCTCCTGAGAGTACTGACTGAGAGTGGGCACTCCCTAGGAATAAATTCCCTTGTTACTGGGTTCTGTCTGGTTTCTCTCATGTTCCTGTCCTGGTTCCTGGCAGACAGTTCCTGGTTTCTTGTTGCTAGGAATTCTTTTGCAATAGGTAGTCTTTTTCCCATCATCTCTATTTCTGAGGACTACTTTGGACTAGTA